>NW_027444331.1:0-24648 GCF_048569485.1 Anomaloglossus baeobatrachus | reverse complement strand
TGCAATCCCGAGATAATCGTCTCCATGCTCCAAATCCATTTTAAAGCCATTTTTAAGGCATTTCGCGCATACATGAAATGAACACATTTTTCTCCAAAACTATAACAGATGCAAGCTTGTCCTGTTTGGTGGATATGATATTTAATAAAATAAGTAGAAATCCACTAAAAGTTTTGTTTGGTTATCTTGCAATCCCGAGATAATCGTCTCCATGCTCCAAATCCATTTTAAAGCCATTTTTAAGGCATTTCGCGCATACATGAAATGAACACATTTTTCTCCAAAACTATAACAGATGCAAGCTTGTCCTGTTTAGTGGAGATGATATTTAATAAAATAAGTAGAAATCCACTAAAAGTTTTGTTTGGTTATCTTGCAATCCCGAGATAATCGTCTCCATGCTCCAAATCCATTTTAAAGCCATTTTTAAGGCATTTCGCGCATACATGAAATGAACACATTTTTCTCCAAAACTATAACAGATGCAAGCTTGTCCTGTTTGGTGGATATGATATTTAATAAAATAAGTAGAATTCCACTAAAAGTTTTGTTTGGTTATCTTGCAATCCCGAGATAATCGTCTCCATGCTCCAAATCCATTTTAAAGCCATTTTTAAGGCATTTCGCGCATACATGAAATGAACACATTTTTCTCCAAAACTATAACAGATGCAAGCTTGTCCTGTTTGGTGGAGATGATATTTAATAAAATAAGTAGAAATCCACTAAAAGTTTTGTTTGGTTATATTGCAATCCCGAGATAATCGTCTCCATGCTCCAAATCCATTTTAAAGCCATTTTTAAGGCATTTCGCGCATACATGAAATGAACACATTTTTCTCCAAAACTATAACAGATGCAAGCTTGTCCTGTTTAGTGGAGATGATATTTAATAAAATAAGTAGAAATCCACTAAAAGTTTTGTTTGGTTATCTTGCAATCCCGAGATAATCGTCTCCATGCTCCAAATCCATTTTAAAGCCATTTTTAAGGCATTTCGCGCATACATGAAATGAACACATTTTTCTCCAAAACTATAACAGATGCAAGCTTGTCCTGTTTGGTGGATATGATATTTAATAAAATAAGTAGAAATCCACTAAAAGTTTTGTTTGGTTATCTTGCAATCCCGAGATAATCGTCTCCATGCTCCAAATCCATTTTAAAGCCATTTTTAAGGCATTTCGCGCATACATGAAATGAACACATTTTTCTCCAAAACTATAACAGATGCAAGCTTCTCTTGTTTGGTGGAGATGATATTTAATAAAATAAGTAGAAATCCACTAAAAGTTTTGTTTGGTTATCTTGCAATCCCGAGATAATCGTCTCCATGCTCCAAATCCATTTTAAAGCCATTTTTAAGGCATTTCGCGCATACATGAAATGAACACATTTTTCTCCAAAACTATAACAGATGCAAGCTTGTCCTGTTTGGTGGAGATGATATTTAATAAAATAAGTAGAAATCCACTAAAAGTTTTGTTTGGTTATCTTGCAATCCCGAGATAATCGTCTCCATGCTCCAAATCCATTTTAAAGCCATTTTTAAGGCATTTCGCGCATACATGAAATGAACACATTTTTCTCCAAAACTATAACAGATGCAAGCTTGTCCTGTTTGGTGGAGATGATATTTAATAAAATAAGTAGAAATCCACTAAAAGTTTTGTTTGGTTATATTGCAATCCCGAGATAATCGTCTCCATGCTCCAAATCCATTTTAAAGCCATTTTTAAGGCATTTCGCGCATACATGAAATGAACACATTTTTCTCCAAAACTATAATAGATGCAAGCTTGTCCTGTTTGGTGGAGATGATATTTAATAAAATAAGTAGAAATACACTAAAAGTTTTGTTTGGTTATCTTGCAATCCCGAGATAATCGTCTCCATGCTCCAAATCCATTTTAAAGCCATTTTTAAGGCATTTCGCGCATACATGAAATGAACACATTTTTCTCCAAAACTATAACAGATGCAAGCTTGTCCTGTTTGTTGGAGATGATATTTAATAAAATAAGTAGAAATCCACTAAAAGTTTTGTTTGGTTATCTTGCAATCCCGAGATAATCGTCTCCATGCTCCAAATCCATTTTAAAGCCATTTCAAAGGCATTTTGCGCATACATGAAATGAACACATTTTTCTCCAAAACTATAACACATGCAAGCTTGTCCTGTTTGGTGGAGATGATATTTAATAAAATAAGTAGAAATCCACTAAAAGTTTTGTTTGGTTATCTTGCAATCCCGAGATAATCGTCTCCATGCTCCAAATCCATTTTAAAGCCATTTTTAAGGCATTTCGCGCATACATGAAATGAACACATTTTTCTCCAAAACTATAACAGATGCAAGCTTGTCTTGTTTGGTGGAGATGATATTTAATAAAATAAGTAGAAATCCACTAAAAGTTTTGTTTGGTTATCTTGCAATCCCGAGATAATCGTCTCCATGCTCCAAATCCATTTTAAAGCCATTTTTAAGGCATTTCGCGCATACATGAAATGAACACATTTTTCTCCAAAACTATAACAGATGCAAGCTTGTCCTGTTTGGTGGAGATGATATTTAATAAAATAAGTAGAAATCCACTAAAATTTTTGTTTGGTTATCTTGCAATCCCGAGATAATCGTCTCCATGCTCCAAATCCATTTTAAAGCCATTTTTAAGGCATTTCGCGCATACATGAAATGAACACATTTTTCTCCAAAACTATAACAGATGCAAGCTTGTCCTGTTTGGTGGAGATGATATTTAATAAAATAAGTAGAAATCCACTAAAAGTTTTGTTTGGTTATATTGCAATCCCGAGATAATCGTCTCCATGCTCCAAATCCATTTTAAAGCCATTTTTAAGGCATTTCGCGCATACATGAAATGAACACATTTTTCTCCAAAACTATAACAGATGCAAGCTTGTCCTGTTTAGTGGAGATGATATTTAATAAAATAAGTAGAAATCCACTAAAAGTTTTGTTTGGTTATCTTGCAATCCCGAGATAATCGTCTCCATGCTCCAAATCCATTTTAAAGCCATTTTTAAGGCATTTCGCGCATACATGAAATGAACACATTTTTCTCCAAAACTATAACAGATGCAAGCTTGTCCTGTTTGGTGGATATGATATTTAATAAAATAAGTAGAAATCCACTAAAAGTTTTGTTTGGTTATCTTGCAATCCCGAGATAATCGTCTCCATGCTCCAAATCCATTTTAAAGCCATTTTTAAGGCATTTCGCGCATACATGAAATGAACACATTTTTCTCCAAAACTATAACAGATGCAAGCTTCTCTTGTTTGGTGGAGATGATATTTAATAAAATAAGTAGAAATCCACTAAAAGTTTTGTTTGGTTTATCTTGCAATCCCGAGATAATCGTCTCCATGCTCCAAATCCATTTTAAAGCCATTTTTAAGGCATTTCGCGCATACATGAAATGAACACATTTTTCTCCAAAACTATAACAGATGCAAGCTTGTCCTGTTTGGTGGAGATGATATTTAATAAAATAAGTAGAAATCCACTAAAAGTTTTGTTTGGTTATCTTGCAATCCCGAGATAATCGTCTCCATGCTCCAAATCCATTTTAAAGCCATTTTTAAGGCATTTCGCGCATACATGAAATGAACACATTTTTCTCCAAAACGAAAACAGATGCAAGCTTGTCCTGTTTGGTGGAGATGATATTTAATAAAATAAGTAGAAATCCACTAAAATTTTTGTTTGGTTATCTTGCAATCCCGAGATAATCGTCTCCATGCTCCAAATCCATTTTAAAGCCATTTTTAAGGCATTTCGCGCATACATGAAATGAACACATTTTTCTCCAAAACTATAACAGATGCAAGCTTGTCCTGTTTGGTGGAGATGATATTTAATAAAATAAGTAGAAATCTACTAAAAGTTTTGTTTGGTTATATTGCAATCCCGAGATAATCGTCTCCATGCTCCAAATCCATTTTAAAGCCATTTTTAAGGCATTTCGCGCATACATGAAATGAACACATTTTTCTCCAAAACTATAACAGATGCAAGCTTGTCCTGTTTGGTGGAGATGATATTTAATAAAATAAGTAGAAATCCACTAAAAGTTTTGTTTGGTTATCTTGCAATCCCGAGATAATCGTCTCCATGCTCCAAATCCATTTTAAAGCCATTTTTAAGGCATTTCGCGCATACATGAAATGAACACATTTTTCTCCAAAACTATAACAGATGCAAGCTTGTCCTGTTTGGTGGAGATGATATTTAATAAAATAAGTAGAAATCCACTAAAAGTTTTGTTTGGTTATCTTGCAATCCCGAGATAATCGTCTCCATGCTCCAAATCCATTTTAAAGCCATTTTTAAGGCATTTCGCGCATACATGAAATGAACACATTTTTCTCCAAAACTATAACAGATGCAAGCTTGTCTTGTTTGGTGGAGATGATATTTAATAAAATAAGTAGAAATCCACTAAAAGTTTTGTTTGGTTATCTTGCAATCCCGAGATAATCGTCTCCATGCTCCAAATCCATTTTAAAGCCATTTTTAAGGCATTTCGCGCATACATGAAATGAACACATTTTTCTCCAAAACTATAACAGATGCAAGCTTGTCCTGTTTGGTGGAGATGATATTTAATAAAATAAGTAGAAATCCACTAAAATTTTTGTTTGGTTATCTTGCAATCCCGAGATAATCGTCTCCATGCTCCAAATCCATTTTAAAGCCATTTTTAAGGCATTTCGCGCATACATGAAATGAACACATTTTTCTCCAAAACTATAACAGATGCAAGCTTGTCCTGTTTGGTGGAGATGATATTTAATAAAATAAGTAGAAATCCACTAAAAGTTTTGTTTGGTTATCTTGCAATCCCGAGATAATCGTCTCCATGCTCCAAATCCATTTTAAAGCCATTTTTAAGGCATTTCGCGCATACATGAAATGAACACATTTTTCTCCAAAACTATAACAGATGCAAGCTTGTCCTGTTTGGTGGAGATGATATTTAATAAAATAAGTAGAAATCCACTAAAAGTTTTGTTTGGTTATCTTGCAATCCCGAGATAATCGTCTCCATGCTCCAAATCCATTTTAAAGCCATTTTTAAGGCATTTCGCGCATACATGAAATGAACACATTTTTCTCCAAAACTATAACAGATGCAAGCTTGTCCTGTTTGGTGGAGATGATATTTAATAAAATAAGTAGAAATCCACTAAAAGTTTTGTTTGGTTATCTTGCTATCCCGAGATAATCGTCTCCATGCTCCAAATCCATTTTAAAGCCATTTTTAAGGCATTTCGCGCATACATGAAATGAACACATTTTTCTCCAAAACTATAACAGATGCAAGCTTGTCCTGTTTGGTGGAGATGATATTTAATAAAATAAGTAGAAATCCACTAAAAGTTTTGATTGGTTATCTTGCAATCCCGAGATAATCGTCTCCATGCTCCAAATCCATTTTAAAGCCATTTTTAAGGCATTTCGCGCATACATGAAATGAACACATTTTTCTCCAAAACTATAACAGATGCAAGCTTGTCCTGTTTGGTGGAGATGATATTTAATAAAATAAGTAGAAATCCACTAAAATTTTTGTTTGGTTATCTTGCAATCCCGAGATAATCGTCTCCATGCTCCAAATCCATTTTAAAGCCATTTTTAAGGCATTTCGCGCATACATGAAATGAACACATTTTTCTCCAAAACTATAACAGATGCAAGCTTGTCCTGTTTGGTGGAGATGATATTTAATAAAATAAGTAGAAATCCACTAAAAGTTTTGTTTGGTTATCTTGCAATCCCGAGATAATCGTCTCCATGCTCCAAATCCAATTTTAAAGCCATTTTTAAGGCATTTCGCGCATACATGAAATGAACACATTTTTCTCCAAAACTATAACAGATGCAAGCTTGTCCTGTTTGGTGGAGATGATATTTAATAAAATAAGTAGAAATCCACTAAAAGTTTTGTTTGGTTATCTTGCAATCCCGAGATAATCGTCTCCATGCTCCAAATCCATTTTAAAGCCATTTTAAGGCATTTCGCGCATACATGAAATGAACACATTTTTCTCCAAAACTATAACAGATGCAAGCTTGTCCTGTTTGGTGGAGATGATATTTAATAAAATAAGTAGAAATCCACTAAAAGTTTTGTTTGGTTATCTTGCAATCCCGAGATAATCGTCTCCATGCTCCAAATCCATTTTAAAGCCATTTTTAAGGCATTTCGCGCATACATGAAATGAACACATTTTTCTCCAAAACTATAACAGATGCAAGCTTGTCCTGTTTGGTGGAGATGATATTTAATAAAATAAGTAGAAATCCACTAAAAGTTTTGTTTGGTTATCTTGCAATCCCGAGATAATCGTCTCCATGCTCCAAATCCATTTTAAAGCCATTTTTAAGGCATTTCGCGCATACATGAAATGAACACATTTTTCTCCAAAACTATAACAGATGCAAGCTTGTCCTGTTTGGTGGAGATGATATTTAATAAAATAAGTAGAAATCCACTAAAAGTTTTGTTTGGTTATCTTGCAATCCCGAGATAATCGTCTCCATGCTCCAAATCCATTTTAAAGCCATTTTTAAGGCATTTCGCGCATACATGAAATGAACACATTTTTCTCCAAAACTATAACAGATGCAAGCTTGTCCTGTTTGGTGGAGATGATATTTAATAAAATAAGTAGAAATCCACTAAAAGTTTTGTTTGGTTATCTTGCTATCCCGAGATAATCGTCTCCATGCTCCAAATCCATTTTAAAGCCATTTTTAAGGCATTTCGCGCATACATGAAATGAACACATTTTTCTCCAAAACTATAACAGATGCAAGCTTGTCCTGTTTGGTGGAGATGATATTTAATAAAATAAGTAGAAATCCACTAAAAGTTTTGATTGGTTATCTTGCAATCCCGAGATAATCGTCTCCATGCTCCAAATCCATTTTAAAGCCATTTTTAAGGCATTTCGCGCATACATGAAATGAACACATTTTTCTCCAAAACTATAACAGATGCAAGCTTGTCCTGTTTGGTGGAGATGATATTTAATAAAATAAGTAGAAATCCACTAAAATTTTTGTTTGGTTATCTTGCAATCCCGAGATAATCGTCTCCATGCTCCAAATCCATTTTAAAGCCATTTTTAAGGCATTTCGCGCATACATGAAATGAACACATTTTTCTCCAAAACTATAACAGATGCAAGCTTGTCCTGTTTGGTGGAGATGATATTTAATAAAATAAGTAGAAATCCACTAAAAGTTTTGTTTGGTTATCTTGCAATCCCGAGATAATCGTCTCCATGCTCCAAATCCATTTTAAAGCCATTTTTAAGGCATTTCGCGCATACATGAAATGAACACATTTTTCTCCAAAACTATAACAGATGCAAGCTTGTCCTGTTTGGTGGAGATGATATTTAATAAAATAAGTAGAAATCCACTAAAAGTTTGTTTGGTTATCTTGCAATCCCGAGATAATCGTCTCCATGCTCCAAATCCATTTTAAAGCCATTTTTAAGGCATTTCGCGCATACATGAAATGAACACATTTTTCTCCAAAACTATAACAGATGCAAGCTTGTCCTGTTTGGTGGAGATGATATTTAATAAAATAAGTAGAAATCCACTAAAAGTTTTGTTTGGTTATCTTGCAATCCCGAGATAATCGTCTCCATGCTCCAAATCCATTTTAAAGCCATTTTAAGGCATTTCGCGCATACATGAAATGAACACATTTTTCCTCCAAAACTATAACAGATGCAAGCTTGTCCTGTTTGGTGGAGATGATATTTAATAAAATAAGTAGAAATCCACTAAAAGTTTTGTTTGGTTATCTTGCAATCCCGAGATAATCGTCTCCATGCTCCAAATCCATTTTAAAGCCATTTTTAAGGCATTTCGCGCATACATGAAATGAACACATTTTTCTCCAAAACTATAACAGATGCAAGCTTGTCCTGTTTGGTGGAGATGATATTTAATAAAATAAGTAGAAATCCACTAAAAGTTTTGTTTGGTTATATTGCAATCCCGAGATAATCGTCTCCATGCTCCAAATCCATTTTAAAGCCATTTTTAAGGCATTTCGCGCATACATGAAATGAACACATTTTTCTCCAAAACTATAACAGATGCAAGCTTGTCCTGTTTGGTGGAGATGATATTTAATAAAATAAGTAGAAATCCACTAAAAGTTTTGTTTGGTTATCTTGCAATCCCGAGATAATCGTCTCCATGCTCCAAATCCATTTTAAAGCCATTTTTAAGGCATTTCGCGCATACATGAAATGAACACATTTTTCTCCAAAACTATAACAGATGCAAGCTTGTCCTGTTTGGTGGAGATGATTATTTAATAAAATAAGTAGAAATCCACTAAAAGTTTTGTTTGGTTATCTTGCAATCCCGAGATAATCGTCTCCATGCTCCAAATCCATTTTAAAGCCATTTTTAAGGCATTTCGCGCATACATGAAATGAACACATTTTTCTCCAAAACTATAACAGATGCAAGCTTGTCCTGTTTGGTGGAGATGATATTTAATAAAATAAGTAGAAATCCACTAAAATTTTTGTTTGGTTATCTTGCAATCCCGAGATAATCGTCTCCATGCTCCAAATCCATTTTAAAGCCATTTTTAAGGCATTTCGCGCATACATGAAATGAACACATTTTTCTCCAAAACTATAACAGATGCAAGCTTGTCCTGTTTGGTGGAGATGATATTTAATAAAATAAGTAGAAATCCACTAAAAGTTTTGTTTGGTTATCTTGCAATCCCGAGATAATCGTCTCCATGCTCCAAATCCATTTTAAAGCCATTTTTAAGGCATTTCGCGCATACATGAAATGAACACATTTTTCTCCAAAACTATAACAGATGCAAGCTTGTCCTGTTTGGTGGAGATGATATTTAATAAAATAAGTAGAAATCCACTAAAAGTTTTGTTTGGTTATCTTGCAATCCCGAGATAATCGTCTCCATGCTCCAAATCCATTTTAAAGCCATTTTTAAGGCATTTCGCGCATACATGAAATGAACACATTTTTCTCCAAAACTATAACAGATGCAAGCTTGTCCTGTTTGGTGGAGATGATATTTAATAAAATAAGTAGAAATCCACTAAAAGTTTTGTTTGGTTATCTTGCAATCCCGAGATAATCGTCTCCATGCTCCAAATCCATTTTAAAGCCATTTTTAAGGCATTTCGCGCATACATGAAATGAACACATTTTTCTCCAAAACTAACAGATGCAAGCTTGTCCTGTTTGGTGGAGATGATATTTAATAAAATAAGTAGAAATCCACTAAAAGTTTTGTTTGGTTATCTTGCAATCCCGAGATAATCGTCTCCATGCTCCAAATCCATTTTAAAGCCATTTTTAAGGCATTTCGCGCATACATGAAATGAACACATTTTTCTCCAAAACTATAACAGATGCAAGCTTGTCCTGTTTGGTGGAGATGATATTTAATAAAATAAGTAGAAATCCACTAAAAGTTTTGTTTGGTTATATTGCAATCCCGAGATAATCGTCTCCATGCTCCAAATCCATTTTAAAGCCATTTTTAAGGCATTTCGCGCATACATGAAATGAACACATTTTTCTCCAAAACTATAACAGATGCAAGCTTGTCCTGTTTGGTGGAGATGATATTTAATAAAATAAGTAGAAATCCACTAAAAGTTTTGATTGGTTATCTTGCAATCCCGAGATAATCGTCTCCATGCTCCAAATCCATTTTAAAGCCATTTTTAAGGCATTTCGCGCATACATGAAATGAACACATTTTTCTCCAAAACTATAACAGATGCAAGCTTGTCCTGTTTGGTGGAGATGATATTTAATAAAATAAGTAGAAATCCACTAAAATTTTTGTTTGGTTATCTTGCAATCCCGAGATAATCGTCTCCATGCTCCAAATCCATTTTAAAGCCATTTTTAAGGCATTTCGCGCATACATGAAATGAACACATTTTTCTCCAAAACTATAACAGATGCAAGCTTGTCCTGTTTGGTGGAGATGATATTTAATAAAATAAGTAGAAATCCACTAAAAGTTTTGTTTGGTTATCTTGCAATCCCGAGATAATCGTCTCCATGCTCCAAATCCATTTTAAAGCCATTTTTAAGGCATTTCGCGCATACATGAAATGAACACATTTTTCTCCAAAACTATAACAGATGCAAGCTTGTCCTGTTTGGTGGAGATGATATTTAATAAAATAAGTAGAAATCCACTAAAAGTTTTGTTTGGTTATCTTGCAATCCCGAGATAATCGTCTCCATGCTCCAAATCCATTTTAAAGCCATTTTTAAGGCATTTCGCGCATACATGAAATGAACACATTTTTCTCCAAAACTATAACAGATGCAAGCTTGTCCTGTTTGGTGGAGATGATATTTAATAAAATAAGTAGAAATCCACTAAAAGTTTTGTTTGGTTATCTTGCAATCCCGAGATAATCGTCTCCATGCTCCAAATCCATTTTAAAGCCATTTTTAAGGCATTTCGCGCATACATGAAATGAACACATTTTTCTCCAAAACTATAACAGATGCAAGCTTGTCCTGTTTGGTGGAGATGATATTTAATAAAATAAGTAGAAATCCACTAAAAGTTTTGTTTGGTTATCTTGCAATCCCGAGATAATCGTCTCCATGCTCCAAATCCATTTTAAAGCCATTTTTAAGGCATTTCGCGCATACATGAAATGAACACATTTTTCTCCAAAACTATAACAGATGCAAGCTTGTCCTGTTTGGTGGAGATGATATTTAATAAAATAAGTAGAAATCCACTAAAAGTTTTGTTTGGTTATATTGCAATCCCGAGATAATCGTCTCCATGCTCCAAATCCATTTTAAAGCCATTTTTAAGGCATTTCGCGCATACATGAAATGAACACATTTTTCTCCAAAACTATAACAGATGCAAGCTTGTCCTGTTTGGTGGAGATGATATTTAATAAAATAAGTAGAAATCCACTAAAAGTTTTGATTGGTTATCTTGCAATCCCGAGATAATCGTCTCCATGCTCCAAATCCATTTTAATGCCATTTTTAAGGCATTTCGCGCATACATGAAATGAACACATTTTTCTCCAAAACTATAACAGATGCAAGCTTGTCCTGTTTGGTGGAGATGATATTTAATAAAATAAGTAGAAATCTACTAAAAGTTTTGTTTGGTTATATTGCAATCCCGAGATAATCGTCTCCATGCTCCAAATCCATTTTAAAGCCATTTTTAAGGCATTTCGCGCATACATGAAATGAACACATTTTTCTCCAAAACTATAACAGATGCAAGCTTGTCCTGTTTGGTGGAGATGATATTTAATAAAATAAGTAGAAATCCACTAAAAGTTTTGTTTGGTTATCTTGCAATCCCGAGATAATCGTCTCCATGCTCCAAATCCATTTTAAAGCCATTTTTAAGGCATTTCGCGCATACATGAAATGAACACATTTTTCTCCAAAACTATAACAGATGCAAGCTTGTCCTGTTTGGTGGAGATGATATTTAATAAAATAAGTAGAAATCCACTAAAAGTTTTGTTTGGTTATCTTGCAATCCCGAGATATTCGTCTCCATGCTCCAAATCCATTTTAAAGCCATTTTTAAGGCATTTCGCGCATACATGAAATGAACACATTTTTCTCCAAAACTATAACAGATGCAAGCTTGTCTTGTTTGGTGGAGATGATATTTAATAAAATAAGTAGAAATCCACTAAAAGTTTTGTTTAGTTATCTTGCAATCCCGAGATAATCGTCTCCATGCTCCAAATCCATTTTAAAGCCATTTTTAAGGCATTTCGCGCATACATGAAATGAACACATTTTTCTCCAAAACTATAACAGATGCAAGCTTGTCCTGTTTGGTGGAGATGATATTTAATAAAATAAGTAGAAATCCACTAAAATTTTTGTTTGGTTATCTTGCAATCCCGAGATAATCGTCTCCATGCTCCAAATCCATTTTAAAGCCATTTTTAAGGCATTTCGCGCATACATGAAATGAACACATTTTTCTCCAAAACTATAACAGATGCAAGCTTGTCCTGTTTGGTGGAGATGATATTTAATAAAATAAGTAGAAATCCACTAAAATTTTTGTTTGGTTATCTTGCAATCCCGAGATAATCGTCTCCATGCTCCAAATCCATTTTAAAGCCATTTTTAAGGCATTTCGCGCATACATGAAATGAACACATTTTTCTCCAAAACTATAACAGATGCAAGCTTGTCCTGTTTGGTGGAGATGATATTTAATAAAATAACTAGAAATCCACTAAAAGTTTTGTTTGGTTATATTGCAATCCCGAGATAATCGTCTCCATGCTCCAAATCCATTTTAAAGCCATTTTTAAGGCATTTCGCGCATACATGAAATGAACACATTTTTCTCCAAAACTATAACAGATGCAAGCTTGTCCTGTTTGGTGGAGATGATATTTAATAAAATAAGTAGAAATCCACTAAAAGTTTTGTTTGGTTATCTTGCAATCCCGAGATAATCGTCTCCATGCTCCAAATCCATTTTAAAGCCATTTTTAAGGCATTTCGCGCATACATGAAATGAACACATTTTTCTCCAAAACTATAACAGATGCAAGCTTGTCCTGTTTGGTGGAGATGATATTTAATAAAATAAGTAGAAATCCACTAAAAGTTTTGTTTGGTTATCTTGCAATCCCGAGATAATCGTCTCCATGCTCCAAATCCATTTTAAAGCCATTTTTAAGGCATTTCGCGCATACATGAAATGAACACATTTTTCTCCAAAACTATAACAGATGCAAGCTTGTCCTGTTTGGTGGAGATGATATTTAATAAAATAAGTAGAAATCCACTAAAAGTTTTGTTTGGTTATCTTGCAATCCCGAGATAATCGTCTCCATGCTCCAAATCCATTTTAAAGCCATTTTTAAGGCATTTCGCGCATAGATGAAATGAACACATTTTTCTCCAAAACTATAACAGATGCAAGCTTGTCCTGTTTGGTGGAGATGATATTTAATAAAATAAGTAGAAATCCACTAAAAGTTTTGTTTGGTTATATTGCAATCCCGAGATAATCGTCTCCATGCTCCAAATCCATTTTAAAGCCATTTTTAAGGCATTTCGCGCATACATGAAATGAACACATTTTTCTCCAAAACTATAACAGATGCAAGCTTGTCCTGTTTGGTGGAGATGATATTTAATAAAATAAGTAGAAATCCACTAAAAGTTTTGATTGGTTATCTTGCAATCCCGAGATAATCGTCTCCATGCTCCAAATCCATTTTAAAGCCATTTTTAAGGCATTTCGCGCATACATGAAATGAACACATTTTTCTCCAAAACTATAACAGATGCAAGCTTGTCCTGTTTGGTGGAGATGATATTTAATAAAATAAGTAGAAATCCACTAAAAGTTTTGTTTGGTTATCTTGCAATCCCGAGATAATCGTCTCCATGCTCCAAATCCATTTTAAAGCCATTTTTAAGGCATTTCGCGCATACATGAAATGAACACATTTTTCTCCAAAACTATAACAGATGCAAGCTTGTCCTGTTTGGTGGAGATGATATTTAATAAAATAAGTAGAAATCCACTAAAATTTTTGTTTGGTTATCTTGCAATCCCGAGATAATCGTCTCCATGCTCCAAATCCATTTTAAAGCCATTTTTAAGGCATTTCGCGCATACATGAAATGAACACATTTTTCTCCAAAACTATAACAGATGCAAGCTTGTCCTGTTTGGTGGAGATGATATTTAATAAAATAAGTAGAAATCCACTAAAATTTTTGTTTGGTTATCTTGCAATCCCGAGATAATCGTCTCCATGCTCCAAATCCATTTTAAAGCCATTTTTAAGGCATTTCGCGCATACATGAAATGAACACATTTTTCTCCAAAACTATAACAGATGCAAGCTTGTCCTGTTTGGTGGAGATGATATTTAATAAAATAACTAGAAATCCACTAAAAGTTTTGTTTGGTTATATTGCAATCCCGAGATAATCGTCTCCATGCTCCAAATCCATTTTAAAGCCATTTTTAAGGCATTTCGCGCATACATGAAATGAACACATTTTTCTCCAAAACTATAACAGATGCAAGCTTGTCCTGTTTGGTGGAGATGATATTTAATAAAATAAGTAGAAATCCACTAAAAGTTTTGTTTGGTTATCTTGCAATCCCGAGATAATCGTCTCCATGCTCCAAATCCATTTTAAAGCCATTTTTAAGGCATTTCGCGCATACATGAAATGAACACATTTTTCTCCAAAACTATAACAGATGCAAGCTTGTCCTGTTTGGTGGAGATGATATTTAATAAAATAAGTAGAAATCCACTAAAAGTTTTGTTTGGTTATCTTGCAATCCCGAGATAATCGTCTCCATGCTCCAAATCCATTTTAAAGCCATTTTTAAGGCATTTCGCGCATACATGAAATGAACACATTTTTCTCCAAAACTATAACAGATGCAAGCTTGTCCTGTTTGGTGGAGATGATATTTAATAAAATAAGTAGAAATCCACTAAAAGTTTTGTTTGGTTATCTTGCAATCCCGAGATAATCGTCTCCATGCTCCAAATCCATTTTAAAGCCATTTTTAAGGCATTTCGCGCATACATGAAATGAACACATTTTTCTCCAAAACTATAACAGATGCAAGCTTGTCCTGTTTGGTGGAGATGATATTTAATAAAATAAGTAGAAATCCACTAAAAGTTTTGTTTGGTTATCTTGCAATCCCGAGATAATCGTCTCCATGCTCCAAATCCATTTTAAAGCCATTTTTAAGGCATTTCGCGCATACATGAAATGAACACATTTTTCTCCAAAACTATAACAGATGCAAGCTTGTCCTGTTTGGTGGAGATGATATTTAATAAAATAAGTAGAAATCCACTAAAAGTTTTGTTTGGTTATCTTGCAATCCCGAGATAATCGTCTCCATTGCTCCAAATCCATTTTAAAGCCATTTTTAAGGCATTTCGCGCATACATGAAATGAACACATTTTTCTCCAAAACTATAACAGATGCAAGCTTGTCCTGTTTGGTGGAGATGATATTTAATAAAATAAGTAGAAATCCACTAAAAGTTTTGTTTGGTTATCTTGCAATCTCGAGATAATCGTCTCCATGCTCCAAATCCATTTTAAAGCCATTTTTAAGGCATTTCGCGCATACATAAAATGAACACATTTTTCTCCAAAACTATAACAGATGCAAGCTTGTCCTGTTTGGTGGAGATGATATTTAATAAAATAAGTAGAAATCCACTAAAAGTTTTGTTTGGTTATCTTGCAATCCCGAGATAATCGTCTCCATGCTCCAAATCCATTTTAAAGCCATTTTTAAGGCATTTCGCGCATACATGAAATGAACACATTTTTCTCCAAAACTATAACAGATGCAAGCTTGTCCTGTTTGGTGGAGATAATATTTAATAAAATAAGTAGAAATCTACTAAAAGTTTCGTTTGTTTATATTGCCATCCTAAGATAATCGTCTCCATGCTCCAAATCCATTTTAAAGCCATTTCAAAGGCATTTTGCGCATACATGAAATGAACACATTTTTCTCCAAAACTATAACACATGCAAGCTTGTCCTGTTTGGTGGAGATGATATTTAATAAAATAAGTAGAAATCCACTAAAAGTTTTGTTTGGTTATCTTGCAATCCCGAGATAATCGTCTCCATGCTCCAAATCCATTTTAAAGCCATTTTTAAGGCATTTCGCGCATACATGAAATGAACACATTTTTCTCCAAAACTATAACAGATGCAAGCTTGTCCTGTTTGGTGGAGATGATATTTAATAAAATAAGTAGAAATCCACTAAAAGTTTTGTTTGGTTATCTTGCAATCCCGAGATAATCGTCTCCATGCTCCAAATCCATTTTAAAGCCATTTTTAAGGCATTTCGCGCATACATGAAATGAACACATTTTTCTCCAAAACGAAAACAGATGCAAGCTTGTCCTGTTTGGTGGAGATGATATTTAATAAAATAAGTAGAAATCCACTAAAAGTTTTGTTTGGTTATCTTGCAATCCCGAGATAATCGTCTCCATGCTCCAAATCCATTTTAAAGCCATTTTTAAGGCATTTCGCGCATACATGAAATGAACACATTTTTCTCCAAAACTATAACAGATGCAAGCTTGTCCTGTTTGGTGGAGATGATATTTAATAAAATAAGTAGAAATCCACTAAAAGTTTTGTTTGGTTATCTTGCAATCTCGAGATAATCGTCTCCATGCTCCAAATCCATTTTAAAGCCATTTCAAAGGCATTTTGCGCATACATGAAATGAACACATTTTTCTCCAAAACTATAACACATGCAAGCTTGTCCTGTTTGGTGGAGATGATATTTAATAAAATAAGTAGAAATCAACTAAAAGTTTTGTTTGGTTATCTTGCAATCCCGAGATAATCGTCTCCATGCTCCAAATCCATTTTAAAGCCATTTTTAAGGCATTTCGCGCATACATGAAATGAACACATTTTTCTCCAAAACTATAACAGATGCAAGCTTGTCCTGTTTGGTGGAGATGATATTTAATAAAATAAGTAGAAATCCACTAAAAGTTTTGTTTGGTTATCTTGCAATCCCGAGATAATCGTCTCCATGCTCCAAATCCATTTTAAAGCCATTTTTAAGGCATTTCGCGCATACATGAAATGAACACATTTTTCTCCAAAACTATAACAGATGCAAGCTTGTCCTGTTTGGTGGAGATGATATTTAATAAAATAAGTAGAAATCCACTAAAAGTTTTGTTTGGTTATCTTGCAATCCCGAGATAATCGTCTCCATGCTCCAAATCCATTTTAAAGCCATTTTTAAGGCATTTCGCGCATACATGAAATGAACACATTTTTCTCCAAAACTATAACAGATGCAAGCTTGTCCTGTTTGGTGGAGATGATATTTAATAAAATAAGTAGAAATCCACTAAATGTTTTGTTTGGTTATCTTGCAATCTCGAGATAATCGTCTCCATGCTCCAAATCCATTTTAAAGCCATTTCAAAGGCACTTTGCGCATACATGAAATGAACACATTTTTCTCCAAAACTATAACACATGCAAGCTTGTCCTGTTTGGTGGAGATGATATTTAATAAAATAAGTAGAAATCCACTAAAAGTTTTGTTTGGTTATCTTGCAATCCCGAGATAATCGTCTCCATGCTCCAAATCCATTTTAAAGCCATTTTTAAGGCATTTCGCGCATACATGAAATGAACACATTTTTCTCCAAAACTATAACAGATGCAAGCTTGTCCTGTTTGGTGGAGATGATATTTAATAAAATAAGTAGAAATCCACTAAAAGTTTTGTTTGGTTATCTTGCAATCCCGAGATAATCGTCTCCATGCTCCAAATCCATTTTAAAGCCATTTTAAGGCATTTCGCGCATACATGAAATGAACACATTTTTCTCCAAAACTATAACAGATGCAAGCTTGTCCTGTTTGGTGGAGATGATATTTAATAAAATAAGTAGAAATCCACTAAAAGTTTTGTTTGGTTATCTTGCAATCCCGAGATAATCGTCTCCATGCTCCAAATCTATTTTAAAGCCATTTTTAAGGCATTTCGCGCATACATGAAATGAACACATTTTTCTCCAAAACTATAACAGATGCAAGCTTGTCCTGTTTGGTGGAGATGATATTTAATAAAATAAGTAGAAATCCACTAAAAGTTTTGTTTGGTTATCTTGCAATCCCGAGATAATCGTCTCCATGCTCCAAATCCATTTTAAAGCCATTTTTAAGGCATTTCGCGCATACATGAAATGAACACATTTTTCTCCAAAACTATAACAGATGCAAGCTTGTCCTGTTTGGTGGAGATGATATTTAATAAAATAAGTAGAAATCCACTAAAAGTTTTGTTTGGTTATCTTGCAATCCCGAGATAATCGTCTCCATGCTCCAAATCCATTTTAAAGCCATTTTTAAGGCATTTCGCGCATACATGAAATGAACACATTTTTCTCCAAAACTATAACAGATGCAAGCTTGTCCTGTTTGGTGGAGATGATATTTAATAAAATAAGTAGAAATCCACTAAAAGTTTTGTTTGGTTATATTGCAATCCCGAGATAATCGTCTCCATGCTCCAAATCCATTTTAAAGCCATTTTTAAGGCATTTCGCGCATACATGAAATGAACACATTTTTCTCCAAAACTATAATAGATGCAAGCTTGTCCTGTTTGGTGGAGATGATATTTAATAAAATAAGTAGAAATACACTAAAAGTTTTGTTTGGTTATCTTGCAATCCCGAGATAATCGTCTCCATGCTCCAAATCCATTTTAAAGCCATTTTTAAGGCATTTCGCGCATACATGAAATGAACACATTTTTCTCCAAAACTATAACAGATGCAAGCTTGTCCTGTTTGGTGGAGATGATATTTAATAAAATAAGTAGAAATCCACTAAAAGTTTTGTTTGGTTATCTTGCAATCCCGAGATAATCGTCTCCATGCTCCAAATCCATTTTAAAGCCATTTCAAAGGCATTTTGCGCATACATGAAATGAACACATTTTTCTCCAAAACTATAACACATGCAAGCTTGTCCTGTTTGGTGGAGATGATATTTAATAAAATAAGTAGAAATCCACTAAAAGTTTTGTTTGGTTATCTTGCAATCCCGAGATAATCGTCTCCATGCTCCAAATCCATTTTAAAGCCATTTTTAAGGCATTTCGCGCATACATGAAATGAACACATTTTTCTCCAAAACTATAACAGATGCAAGCTTGTCTTGTTTGGTGGAGATGATATTTAATAAAATAAGTAGAAATCCACTAAAAGTTTTGTTTGGTTATCTTGCAATCCCGAGATAATCGTCTCCATGCTCCAAATCCATTTTAAAGCCATTTTTAAGGCATTTCGCGCATACATGAAATGAACACATTTTTCTCCAAAACTATAACAGATGCAAGCTTGTCCTGTTTGGTGGAGATGATATTTAATAAAATAAGTAGAAATCCACTAAAATTTTTGTTTGGTTATCTTGCAATCCCGAGATAATCGTCTCCATGCTCCAAATCCATTTTAAAGCCATTTTTAAGGCATTTCGCGCATACATGAAATGAGCACATTTTTCTCCAAAACTATAACAGATGCAAGCTTGTCCTGTTTGGTGGAGATGATATTTAATAAAATAAGTAGAAATCCACTAAAAGTTTTGTTTGGTTATATTGCAATCCCGAGATAATCGTCTCCATGCTCCAAATCCATTTTAAAGCCATTTTTAAGGCATTTCGCGCATACATGAAATGAACACATTTTTCTCCAAAACTATAACAGATGCAAGCTTGTCCTGTTTAGTGGAGATGATATTTAATAAAATAAGTAGAAATCCACTAAAAGTTTTGTTTGGTTATCTTGCAATCCCGAGATAATCGTCTCCATGCTCCAAATCCATTTTAAAGCCATTTTTAAGGCATTTCGCGCATACATGAAATGAACACATTTTTCTCCAAAACTATAACAGATGCAAGCTTGTCCTGTTTGGTGGAGATGATATTTAATAAAATAAGTAGAAATCCACTAAAAGTTTTGTTTGGTTATCTTGCAATCCCGAGATAATCGTCTCCATGCTCCAAATCCATTTTAAAGCCATTTTTAAGGCATTTCGCGCATACATGAAATGAACACATTTTTCTCCAAAACTATAACAGATGCAAGCTTCTCTTGTTTGGTGGAGATGATATTTAATAAAATAAGTAGAAATCCACTAAAAGTTTTGTTTGGTTATCTTGCAATCCCGAGATAATCGTCTCCATGCTCCAAATCCATTTTAAAGCCATTTTTAAGGCATTTCGCGCATACATGAAATGAACACATTTTTCTCCAAAACTATAACAGATGCAAGCTTGTCCTGTTTGGTGGAGATGATATTTAATAAAATAAGTAGAAATCCACTAAAAGTTTTGTTTGGTTATCTTGCAATCCCGAGATAATCGTCTCCATGCTCCAAATCCATTTTAAAGCCATTTTTAAGGCATTTCGCGCATACATGAAATGAACACATTTTTCTCCAAAACGAAAACAGATGCAAGCTTGTCCTGTTTGGTGGAGATGATATTTAATAAAATAAGTAGAAATCCACTAAAATTTTTGTTTGGTTATCTTGCAATCCCGAGATAATCGTCTCCATGCTCCAAATCCATTTTAAAGCCATTTTTAAGGCATTTCGCGCATACATGAAATGAACACATTTTTCTCCAAAACTATAACAGATGCAAGCTTGTCCTGTTTGGTGGAGATGATATTTAATAAAATAAGTAGAAATCCACTAAAAGTTTTGTTTGGTTATATTGCAATCCCGAGATAATCGTCTCCATGCTCCAAATCCATTTTAAAGCCATTTTTAAGGCATTTCGCGCATACATGAAATGAACACATTTTTCTCCAAAACTATAACAGATGCAAGCTTGTCCTGTTTGGTGGAGATGATATTTAATAAAATAAGTAGAAATCCACTAAAAGTTTTGTTTGGTTATCTTGCAATCCCGAGATAATCGTCTCCATGCTCCAAATCCATTTTAAAGCCATTTTTAAGGCATTTCGCGCATACATGAAATGAACACATTTTTCTCCAAAACTATAACAGATGCAAGCTTGTCCTGTTTGGTGGAGATGATATTTAATAAAATAAGTAGAAATCCACTAAAAGTTTTGTTTGGTTATCTTGCAATCCCGAGATAATCGTCTCCATGCTCCAAATCCATTTTAAAGCCATTTTTAAGGCATTTCGCGCATACATGAAATGAACACATTTTTCTCCAAAACTATAACAGATGCAAGCTTGTCTTGTTTGGTGGAGATGATATTTAATAAAATAAGTAGAAATCCACTAAAAGTTTTGTTTGGTTATCTTGCAATCCCGAGATAATCGTCTCCATGCTCCAAATCCATTTTAAAGCCATTTTTAAGGCATTTCGCGCATACATGAAATGAACACATTTTTCTCCAAAACTATAACAGATGCAAGCTTGTCCTGTTTGGTGGAGATGATATTTAATAAAATAAGTAGAAATCCACTAAAATTTTTGTTTGGTTATCTTGCAATCCCGAGATAATCGTCTCCATGCTCCAAATCCATTTTAAAGCCATTTTTAAGGCATTTCGCGCATACATGAAATGAACACATTTTTCTCCAAAACTATAACAGATGCAAGCTTGTCCTGTTTGGTGGAGATGATATTTAATAAAATAAGTAGAAATCCACTAAAAGTTTTGTTTGGTTATCTTGCAATCCCGAGATAATCGTCTCCATGCTCCAAATCCATTTTAAAGCCATTTTTAAGGCATTTCGCGCATACATGAAATGAACACATTTTTCTCCAAAACTATAACAGATGCAAGCTTGTCCTGTTTGGTGGAGATGATATTTAATAAAATAAGTAGAAATCCACTAAAATTTTTGTTTGGTTATCTTGCAATCCCGAGATAATCGTCTCCATGCTCCAAATCCATTTTAAAGCCATTTTTAAGGCATTTCGCGCATACATGAAATGAACACATTTTTCTCCAAAACTATAACAGATGCAAGCTTGTCCTGTTTGGTGGAGATGATATTTAATAAAATAAGTAGAAATCCACTAAAAGTTTTGTTTGGTTATATTGCAATCCCGAGATAATCGTCTCCATGCTCCAAATCCATTTTAAAGCCATTTTTAAGGCATTTCGCGCATACATGAAATGAACACATTTTTCTCCAAAACTATAACAGATGCAAGCTTGTCCTGTTTGGTGGAGATGATATTTAATAAAATAAGTAGAAATCCACTAAAAGTTTTGTTTGGTTATCTTGCAATCCCGAGATAATCGTCTCCATGCTCCAAATCCATTTTAAAGCCATTTTTAAGGCATTTCGAGCATACATGAAATGAACACATTTTTCTCCAAAACTATAACAGATGCAAGCTTGTCCTGTTTGGTGGAGATGATATTTAATAAAATAAGTAGAAATCCACTAAAAGTTTTGTTTGGTTATCTTGCAATCCCGAGATAATCGTCTCCATGCTCCAAATCCATTTTAAAGCCATTTTTAAGGCATTTCGCGCATACATGAAATGAACACATTTTTCTCCAAAACTATAACAGATGCAAGCTTGTCCTGTTTGGTGGAGATGATATTTAATAAAATAAGTAGAAATCCACTAAAAGTTTTGTTTGGTTATATTGCAATCCCGAGATAATCGTCTCCATGCTCCAAATCCATTTTAAAGCCATTTTTAAGGCATTTCGCGCATACATGAAATGAACACATTTTTCTCCAAAACTATAACAGATGCAAGCTTGTCCTGTTTGGTGGAGATGATATTTAATAAAATAAGTAGAAATCCACTAAAAGTTTTGTTTGGTTATCTTGCAATCCCGAGATAATCGTCTCCATGCTCCAAATCCATTTTAAAGCCATTTTTAAGGCATTTCGCGCATACATGAAATGAACACATTTTTCTCCAAAACTATAACAGATGCAAGCTTGTCCTGTTTGGTGGAGATGATATTTAATAAAATAAGTAGAAATCCACTAAAAGTTTTGTTTGGTTATCTTGCAATCCCGAGATAATCGTCTCCATGCTTCAAATCTATTTTAAAGCCATTTTTAAGGCATTTCGCGCATACATGAAATGAACACATTTTTCTCCAAAACTATAACAGATGCAAGCTTGTCCTGTTTGGTGGAGATGATATTTAATAAAATAAGTAGAAATCCACTAAAAGTTTTGTTTGGTTATCTTGCAATCTCGAGATAATCGCCTCCATGCTCCAAATCCATTTTAAAGCCATTTTTAAGGCATTTCGCGCATACATGAAATGAACACATTTTTCTCCAAAACTATAACAGATGCAAGCTTGTCCTGTTTGGTGGAGATGATATTTAATAAAATAAGTAGAAATCCACTAAAAGTTTTGTTTGGTTATCTTGCAATCCCGAGATAATCGTCTCCATGCTCCAAATCCATTTTAAAGCCATTTTTAAGGCATTTCGCGCATACATGAAATGAACACATTTTTCTCCAAAACTATAACAGATTCAAGCTTGTCCTGTTTGGTGGAGATAATATTTAATAAAATAAGTAGAAATCTACTAAAAGTTTCGTTTGTTTATATTGCCATCCTAAGATAATCGTCTTTATGCTCCAAATCCATTTTAAAGCCATTTCAAAGGCATTTTGCGCATACATGAAATGAACACATTTTTCTCCAAAACTATAACACATGCAAGCTTGTCCTGTTTGGTGGAGATGATATTTAATAAAATAAGTAGAAATCCACTAAAAGTTTTGTTTGGTTATCTTGCAATCCCGAGATAATCGTCTCCATGCTCCAAATCCATTTTAAAGCCATTTTTAAGGCATTTCGCGCATACATGAAATGAACACATTTTTCTCCAAAACGAAAACAGATGCAAGCTTGTCCTGTTTGGTGGAGATGATATTTAATAAAATAAGTAGAAATCCACTAAAATTTTTGTTTGGTTATCTTGCAATCCCGAGATAATCGTCTCCATGCTCCAAATCCATTTTAAAGCCATTTTTAAGGCATTTCGCGCATACATGAAATGAACACATTTTTCTCCAAAACTATAACAGATGCAAGCTTGTCCTGTTTGGTGGAGATGATATTTAATAAAATAAGTAGAAATCTACTAAAAGTTTTGTTTGGTTATATTGCAATCCCGAGATAATCGTCTCCATGCTCCAAATCCATTTTAAAGCCATTTTTAAGGCATTTCGCGCATACATGAAATGAACACATTTTTCTCCAAAACTATAACAGATGCAAGCTTGTCCTGTTTGGTGGAGATGATATTTAATAAAATAAGTAGAAATCCACTAAAAGTTTTGTTTGGTTATCTTGCAATCCCGAGATAATCGTCTCCATGCTCCAAATCCATTTTAAAGCCATTTTTAAGGCATTTCGCGCATACATGAAATGAACACATTTTTCTCCAAAACTATAACAGATGCAAGCTTGTCCTGTTTGGTGGAGATGATATTTAATAAAATAAGTAGAAATCCACTAAAAGTTTTGTTTGGTTATCTTGCAATCCCGAGATAATCGTCTCCATGCTCCAAATCCATTTTAAAGCCATTTTTAAGGCATTTCGCGCATACATGAAATGAACACATTTTTCTCCAAAACTATAACAGATGCAAGCTTGTCTTGTTTCGTGGAGATGATATTTAATAAAATAAGTAGAAATCCACTAAAAGTTTTGTTTGGTTATCTTGCAATCCCGAGATAATCGTCTCCATGCTCCAAATCCATTTTAAAGCCATTTTTAAGGCATTTCGCGCATACATGAAATGAACACATTTTTCTCCAAAACTATAACAGATGCAAGCTTGTCCTGTTTGGTGGAGATGATATTTAATAAAATAAGTAGAAATCCACTAAAATTTTTGTTTGGTTATCTTGCAATCCCGAGATAATCGTCTCCATGCTCCAAATCCATTTTAAAGCCATTTTTAAGGCATTTCGCGCATACATGAAATGAACACATTTTTCTCCAAAACTATAACAGATGCAAGCTTGTCCTGTTTGGTGGAGATGATATTTAATAAAATA
>NW_027444330.1:0-24670 GCF_048569485.1 Anomaloglossus baeobatrachus | reverse complement strand
AATTCACAAAAAAAAGATCAGAGATACATTGTAAAATCAATAATCTTTATTTAAATACATACAAAGAAGAAAAATGGAGTGCAGTAACAGAGAAAGTACACAAGGTGGCATACCAAAACAGCAGATGTATGCAAGTGCCAACTACTAATTAAAAAGCCAATGGTACAGGTCCAATCACAGGTTCTATATTACACACAGTGTGATTACACTTAATAAAGGATCTCTGTGATATAAATAGAGAGGCTATAGCATAAAAATAAATTATATAAACGGCAATTATACACTGCTAGAATGGCACAAAGTCCCATCCAATGCACGTTTCAGCAACAGCCTTCGTCAGGGGGGCGTCATTTATTTTTATGCTATAGCCTCTCTATTTATATCACAGGGATCCTTTATTAAGTATAATCACACTGTGTGTACTATAGAACCTGTGATTGGACGTTTACCATTGGCTTTTTAATTAGTAGTTGGCCCTCACATATATCTGCTGTTTTGGTATGCCACATTGTGTACCTTCTCTGTTACTGCACCTTATTTTTCTTCTTTTTATGTATTTAAATAAAGATTATTGATTTTACAATGTATCTCTGATCCTTTTTTTGTGAATTGGTTGTTTCTATTTCCCCCTGATGCCACCTTGTTTCCATTAAAGAAGCTGTGTGGCGAGAGTAACAGGAGCTACGTCACTGTGATCAATTCGCTCTACTTCTAGCACTTCCATTGATTCTGGACATCATTAGGGGATGTTGATGACAGAAGCTGTGGTACGTGACAGTAGTGCAGTCTCCTGATAACGTCCAGTTTCATGGGTGGTGAGAGAAAATACTGGGAAGTGACTGCAGGGCCATTCATTCTATTGATGTCATCCTATTAAGACTCCCCTCATCCCCTCAAACGAAACATCCCAGGAAGTAAAGAAAAAAAAACAAAGGGATCAGCTTTTTAGAGAGAATGGTAGGGAATTTTATAATAAAGCAAATTGCAAAAATGGTTAGGGCTTCAAACCAGATCTGTAGGGCATTTTATGTATCAGAGAACCCTTTTAACATGTTTGCAGCAATAGTTGTCATCAGAGAAGCGTACCAGTCATGCATACTGGACAGGTTCTGTGCATAGCAGAGGTGTGTGACAGCGGCCCGCTAATACACATGCACTAGCCTAGTCTATAACATAGAGTAAAGTACTGCATGCTTGAAAATTGTGTCACACAGACTTTATTAAACTTTATTGCGGTGTGGAAGGGCCCCTACAAATTCCCGGTACTGAGGCCCTCAGCAGTCTGTGACCGACCCTGGCCTAAAACACACATTAAACAGTCTGAACTATCATGTAACAACAATCTACAAAGGGGAAGGCAGCAGATAGTCAGTAGATCCTTACCCATGTACCCAGTACACTGGCACTTGTTTTCTTAAGGAGAAAACAACTTTCGGTGGTGTCACATACAGGTTCCCAGAACCTGTCACTGTAGTAATTAATGAAGGTTGGCGATCCTTGCCGGCTGAAAATGCTTTAAAGCTAAAAGATGCTTACCCGCTTTTCTTGTTGTATGGTATATAATTGGTCACAAGCCTCCAGCACTGCAGAATATGTTTGCACATTATAAATAATTGACAATATGTCCTAACTGCATGAACACTACCTGAAGAAGTGTCTCTTATCTGCACATCAATTTCGTATACTTAGCAGCCTTTTTTAAATCTTCCGAGTGACAGAAAATGCCACAGCATGACTCGAGAATTGTCACATTGGCCTCCCTTAAAATTGCAAAATTGTAGGCAACATAGGGAAAATCCAATACAGATCAGACAACATATAACATGAGTGCTGCTGTAATTAACGCTGCTCTATAGGAGCAGAGTTCTACCGCACAATGCAGCAGTAGGCAAAACGGAATTCATTTTATATCAATCATCTCCCAGCAGGTATGCTGCACGCCGTCCTCCCCTGCTTCTGGCCAACACACACACACATCAGACCGCGCGCACACACACATCAGACCGTGCACACACACACATCAAACCGCACACACACACACACACACACACATCAGACCGCACACAAACACACACATCAGACCGCACACACACACATCAGACCGCACACACACACATCAGACCGCACACACACACATCAGACCGCACACACACATCAGACCGCACACACACATCAGACCGCACACACACACACACACACATCAGACCGCACACACACACACACACACACACACACATCAGACCGCACACACACACACACACACATCAGACCGCACACACACACACATATCAGGCCGCTGTGAGACTGTGACCGGGGTTATCTATGACGGCCGGTATGTCTCGCCCCGGTTGTGCTCACTCCATGATAGAAAGTAAATCCACTCTAGGGTTAATGCTGTTTCCCTACAGGCTGAAGGAAGGGTTAAATGGAAACAGGAACAAGGGCAGGTGTGCCGGGTGTGAGGGAGTGAACAGAACTCCCTGAGTTCTCTGCTGGAGAGGCACATTTATATTGTTGTGGACTTTTGTTTGGACATTAAACCGTGTGCTGTGAACCTTAATGCCTGGATCCCGTGTCTTCTGCTGCGCAGCCGACCACGCTACCTCACACCGCACACACACACGCACATCAGACCGCACACGCACATCAGACCGCACACACACATCAGACCGCACACACACATCAGACCGCACACACACATCAGACCGCACACACACATCAGACCGCACATACACACATCAGACCGCACATACACACATCAGACCGCACATACACACATCAGACCGCACATACACACATCAGACCGCACATACACACATCAGACCGCACATACACACATCAGACCGCACATACACACATCAGACCGCACATACACACACACACACACCACACGCACACACACATACACACACATCAGACCGCACACACACACCACACCGCGCACATACACACATCAGACCGCACATACACACATCAGACCGCACATACACACATCAGACCGCACATACACACATCAGACCGCACACACACACATCAGACCGCGCACACACACACACACATCAGCCCACGCGCGCACACACATCAGCCCGCGCGCGCACACACATCAGCCCGCGCGCGCACACACATCAGCCCGCGCGCGCACACACATCAGCCCGCGCGCGCACACACATCAGCCCGCGCGCGCACACACATCAGCCCGCGCGCGCACACACATCAGACCGCGCGCGCACACACATCAGCCCGCGCGCGCACACACATCAGCCCGCGCGCGCACACACATCAGACCGCGCGCGCACACACATCAGACCGCGCGCGCACACACATCAGACCGCGCGCGCACACACATCAGACCGCGCGCGCACACACATCAGACCGCGCGCGCACACACATCAGACCGCGCGCGCACACACATCAGACCGCGCGCGCACACACATCAGACCGCGCGCGCACACACATCAGACCGCGCGCGCACACACATCAGACCGCGCGCGCACACACATCAGACCGCGCGCACACACATCAGACCGCGCGCACACACATCAGACCGCGCGCACACACATCAGACCGCGCACACACACATCAGACCGCACACACACATCAGACCGCACACACACATCAGACCGCACATACACACATCAAACCGCACATACACACATCAAACCGCACACACACATCAGACCGCACATACACACACACACACACACCACACGCACACACACACACACATCAGACCGCACACACACACACCACACCGCGCACATACACATCAGACCGCACATACACACATCAGACCGCACACACACACATCAGACCACACACACACACACATACACACCAGACCGCACACACACACACACACACACACATCAGACCGCGCACACACACACACATCAGCCCACACACACACACATCAGCCCACACGCACACACACATCAGACCGCGCGCACACACACATCAGACCGCGCGCACACACACATCAGACCGCACATACACACACACACACACACACACACCACACGCACGCACACGCTCATCAGACCGCACACGCACATCAGACCGCACACGCACATCAGACCGCACACGCACATCAGACCGCACACGCACATCAGACCGCACACGCACATCAGACCGCACACGCACATCAGACCGCACACGCACATCAGACCGCACACGCACATCAGACCGCACACGCACATCAGACCGCACACGCACATCAGACCGCACACGCACATCAGACCGCACACACACATCAGACCGCACACACACATCAGACCGCACACACACATCAGACCGCACACACACATCAGACCGCACACACACATCAGACCGCACACACACATCAGACCGCACACACACATCAGACCGCACACACACATC
Organism: Anomaloglossus baeobatrachus; assembly: GCF_048569485.1. Classification (NCBI taxonomy): domain Eukaryota; kingdom Metazoa; phylum Chordata; class Amphibia; order Anura; family Aromobatidae; genus Anomaloglossus; species Anomaloglossus baeobatrachus. The sequence goes on along the minus strand of NW_027444330.1, from coordinate 20,293 downwards.
AGACCGCACATACACACATCAAACCGCACACACACATCAGACCGCACATACACACACACACACACCACACGCACACACACACACACACATACACACACATCAGACCGCACACACACACACACCGCGCACATACACATCAGACCGCACATACACACATCAGACCGCACACACACACATCAGACCACACACACACACATACACACCAGACCGCACACACACACACACACACACACATCAGACCGCGCACACACACACACATCAGCCCACACGCACACACACATCAGACCGCACGCACACACACATCAGACCGCGCGCACACACACATCAGACCGCACATACACACATCAGACCACACACACACACACACACCACATGCACGCACACGCTCATCAGACCGCACACGCACATCAGACCGCACACGCACATCAGACCGCACACGCACATCAGACCGCACACGCACATCAGACCGCACACGCACATCAGACCGCACACGCACATCAGACCGCACACGCACATCAGACCGCACACGCACATCAGACCGCACACGCACATCAGACCGCACACACACATCAGACCGCACACACACATCAGACCGCACACACACATCAGACCGCACACACACATCAGACCGCACACACACATCAGACCGCACACACACATCAGACCGCACACACACATCAGACCGCACATACACACATCAAACCGCACATACACACATCAAACCGCACATACACACATCAAACCGCACATACACACATCAAACCGCACACACATCAGACCGCACATACACACATCAAACCGCACATACACACATCAAACCGCACATACACACATCAAACCGCACATACACACATCAGACCGCACATACACACATCAGACCGCACATACACACACACACACACCACACGCACACACACACACACATACACACACATCAGACCGCACACACACACCACACCGCGCACATACACATCAGACCGCACATACACACATCAGACCACACACACACACACCAGACCGCGCACACACACACACACATCAGACCGCGCACACACACACACATCAGCCCACACGCACACACACATCAGACCGCGCGCGCACACACACATCAAACCGCACATACACACATCAGACCGCACATACACACATCAGACCACACACACACACACACCAGACCGCGCACACACACACACACATCAGACCGCGCACACACACACATCAGCCCACACGCACACACACATCAGACCGCGCGCACACACACATCAGACCGCGCGCACACACACATCAGACCGCACATACACACATCAGACCACACACACACACACATACACACACATCAGACCGCGCACAAACACACACATCAGCCCACACGCACACACACACACACATCAGCCCACACGCACACACACATCAGACCGCGCGCACACACCAGACCGCGCGCGCACACACATCAGACCGCGCGCGCACACACATCAGACCGCGCGCGCACACACATCAGACCGCGCGCGCACACACATCAGACCGCGCGCACACACATCAGACCGCGCGCACACACATCAGACCGCGCGCACACACATCAGACCGCGCGCACACACATCAGACCGCGCGCACACACATCAGACCGCGCGCACACACATCAGACCGCGCGCACACACATCAGACCGCGCGCACACACATCAGACCGCGCGCACACACATCAGACCGCGCGCACACACATCAGACCGCGCGCACACACATCAGACCGCGCGCACACACATCAGACCGCGCGCACACACATCAGACCGCGCGCACACACATCAGACCGCGGACACACACACATCAGACCGCGCACACACACACATCAGACCGCGCACACACACATCAGACCGCGCACACACACATCAGACCGCGCGCACACACACATCAGACCGCGCACACACACATCAGACCGCGCACACAAACATCAGACCGCGCACACAAACATCAGACCGCGCACACAAACATCAGACCGCGCACACAAACATCAGACCGCGCACACAAACATCAGACCGCGCACACACACACATCAGACCGCACACACACACACATTAGACCGCACACACACATCAGACCGCACACACACACACATCAGATCGCACACACACACACATCAGACCGCACACACATCAGACCGCACACACATCAGATCGCACACACATCAGATCGCACACACATCAGAGCGCACACACATCAGATCGCACACACACACACACATCAGATCGCACACACATCAGATCGCACACACATCAGATCGCACACACATCAGATCGCACACACATCAGATCGCACACACATCAGATCGCACACACATCAGAGCGCACACACATCAGATCGCACACACATCAGATCGCACACACATCAGAGCGCACACACATCAGAGCGCACACACATCAGAGCGCACACACATCAGAGCGCACACACATCAGAGCGCACACACATCAGAGCGCACACACATCAGAGCGCACACACATCAGAGCGCACACACATCAGATCGCACACACATCAGATCGCACACACATCAGATCGCACACACACACTCACCACATATTGCATATACAATTGCACACACTCAAGCACATCTGGAGATACCACTTGCTTCCTGCCAGCAGGGGACTCTCTGCTGTCTTGTCTCTGATGCGTTCCACTGCAGGGTCCGCCCAGCATTCCACCTGCAGGTCCTGGAAGCTCCACTGCACAGTGCACAGGGTCCTTAAGGTCTTTAAGTACTTCTCGGAGACTTAAGGTCCTTAAGTCTCTTTTCTCTTCAGTATTCTCTTTTTTGCAGGTGTCCACTGTCTGCAAGTGTCCTGCAGTATTCTAACTTTTCTTTAGCTGCATGGACACTTCATTATTAAACAGTGCCTAGGTCTTATTTTCGGGGGATGTCTTATATTTAGGCCTCGCAGAAAGCTCCAGCTAGATCTTATTTTTGGGAGAGGTTTTTTTTTTTGTGGAAACACGGTATATAAAGGGAATCCATCAACAGGATTTCATTACCCAAACTGCATATAAGTGCATGTAGCTCTCCAGCAATATCTTCATATGGCCAGTCTGTTTCTCCCATACTGAGAAATCAGCCGTTGAATGGGATCCAATTTTAGTCTCCACATTTTAAAAAGGATATTTAGAAATTAGAGTCCATTCAAAGGGGCAGCTAGATTATTAAAAGGAAAGGCAGGCCTCCCATATGATCGGAGGTTGGGAAATGTGGATTTGTTTAGCTTAGAGAAAAAACGTCTCAGAGGAGATCTCATTTATATCTAATATATAAAGCTGAATGTGTGTGTGTATGTTTGTGTGTGTATGTGTGTGTGTGTGTGTGTGTGTGTGTATGTATGTCCGGGATTGGCATCTGCACCGTCGCAGCTACAGCCACAAAATTTTGCACACTCACACGTCTGGACCCCGAGAGCGTCATAGGCTATGTTTTGAGGGGAAATTTTAACCCCGCACTTTACAGTTTTTCGCCAAAAAACCTGCCTCCATTAAAGGGAATGGAGCTGGGAGCCACAGTGCAGGCAGAACTTCAGAAGAATGAGCAGCCACGCCCTTATATGGAATGTTGGCGTGTCACAATGCAGCCAGGGAAAGAGACAGACACAGACAGGGTAAGAAACAGACACAAAGAGACAGACAAAGAGACAGAGACAGACACAGGGAAACAGACAGACAGGGAAAGAAAGGGAAAGAGACAGACAGGGTAAGAGACAGACAGACAGGTAAAGAGACAGACACAGGGAAAGAGACAGAAGGAAAGAGGGAAAGAGACAGACAGGGAAAGAGAGGAAAAGAGACAGACAGGGAAAGTGACAGAGATAGATAGACATACAGGGAAAGAGATTGAGACAGACGGAGAAAGAGACTGAGACAGTCAGAGACAGACAGGGAAAGAGACAGACAGAGATAGAGAGAGAGACAGAGATATATATACAGAGGGGTAGACAGACAGAGAATGGGAGAGAAACAGAGAGACAGTTACTATCCCGGGCGTTAATACATTCTATTTATACATTCTATCCCGGGAATGTTAATACATTCTATTTTGTTAAAGGAGTTGTCCGACATAAACTCAAAAATTTTTGTTAAGCTAATCTGTGCTGTATTGTCATATAAATCACACCTACATTGTTATTTTTTGTTTTCTAACTTTTGTTCCTCTTGAATTATCCCTTTATTCTCTGCAGCTTCTTGTTTACATTCAGATCCAGCAAACATGACCACACCCACACATATGGCTCTGCACACCCACACATATGGCTCTGCACCACCCCCACCCTCCCATAGGGAACACATGTAGGGAAAACATACTCACCCGTCCTCGGTCCCCGCCGCTCCTGCACGTTCGCGTGCTGTCTGTGCTCTGGCCATCTGGCCGTAGTGACGTCCCCGCTGTGCTGAAGAGAGCACAGACAGTGGGAGGGACAGTGATGAGAAGCAGCGCTGCGCTGCTTCTCATCAGCACTTTCATATGTACCGGCATCTGTGATCTGTGATGCCGGTACATTTGAATGTGTGATCCTGAGCAGGGGGCCCGGTGCTGGGGCTGACACCACGTCAGCTGCCGCCTGGCCCCGCCCCCAGGTCACGGACCCCACAGCAGTGCAGGGGGAGGTTACTGGAGAGTAAAAGAGGTGCGGGGGAATGTGTTGGAGGGTGCAGGGAAGGGGGCGGGGACTCACACACTGTACAGCCCAACAGGGAGGCGACATGCTGTTTCCAGATTTGCATGTCAACATGGCCCTGCCCATGTTGACATGAAATGACCGGAAGCAGCAAAATCACGGCAGGAGCGGTCACATGACCGCTCTGAGCCGGGGGGAGAGGGGCTGACAGCAGGGCAGGTAAGTGGTCTCTATCTACTTACCTGCCCCAATGTAGCCCAATAGGGAAATAAAAAAAAAAAAAGTCAAAGAAGCCGGATAACCCCTTTAACAATAGTTATTAACCCGGGCAAAGCCGGGTAGTACAGCTAGTATATAAATATATGTGTGGTCAATATAAAGGACTGGCACATGACTTATTTCTGACAAAGACAGTAAGGCGATTCCGCTTGGAGATAAAGGAAGAAATCGGGTTTTTTTAGCCGCGCTATCACCAGGATCCGATGTTGATTAAATATTCTCTTTATTTATGTGCAGGTCAAGTCAACACGTTTCTGTGGTCGCACCCTCCATCATGACAACAGAGAAAATCAACAATACAAAGGCAGCAAGAGAGCCCCTATATATACACCTTTGTCGGTCTGTAACGGTCAGAGAAGAGCCCGCCGGATTTTGAATAAAATAGCGGGATCCCCAACGACTACATTAACTGAAATATTATACATTAATAAAGATATCAAAGGTTTAACAATCAAAGGTCTTGATGGATAAAATTTAAAACACTTGATAAAATAACATATCAAAAAATTAAAAATATCAAAAAAGGGGAATCAAAGAAAATAAAGGGGCTCTCTTGCTGCCTTTGTATTGCTGATTTTCTTTGTTGTCCTGATGAAGGACGCTGCGACCTCAGAAATGTGTTGACTTGACCTGTACATGAATAAAGAGAATATTTAATCCACATCGCATCTTGGTGATAGCGTGGCTAAAAATACCAAGCTGAATATTTCTGTGGCTGCTGCTATTACCTCTCCTATGCTGATCCAGGTGTTGTGACGGTCACAACCCTGACAGGTGAGTGTATTCAGTTGCACTTACCTACTGTAGAGCATTAGATAAGACCCTATTTGTGCTAATTTCTCCACAGTATTTCCTGTTCTGCGAATAAGACGATTCCGGCAGCTAAATAGGCAAGGGTTCTTTACAGTTACAGTAGTCAGACTGTGGAATGCACTACCACAAGAGGTAGTAATGGCAGATACTATGACAGGTTTTAAAAAAAGGGCTGGATGATTTCCTCAGTACACACAACATTGTCGATTATAAATGATTTAGTGACAAAATATATAACTGGTGGAGGAAGGTTGAGCTAGATGGACCTAGGTCTTTTTTCAACCTTATGTAATATGTTTATATTACTGTGTTTTTCCAAAAATAAGACCTCCCCCAAAAATAACCCCTAGCAGGGATTTTCAGCATTTTCGGAGCAAGGCTTAAATATAAGCCCTCCCCCGAAAATAAGCCCTAGTCGCGGATCTATAATGAAGTGTCCGTGCAGCTAAAAAGGTTACAGATACTGCAAGACACTTCATTATAGACAGCGGCACCCGGCAATTACACTCACCCGACACTAAGCGGCAGGACCTGTAGCTATCGCACACCCGCACACATCGGCTCACACACACACACACAAACAAACAAAATCAGATCACACACACAAGATCTCACACACAAACATCGGATCGCACACAATCAGATCGCTCACACAAACATCGGATCACACGCAAACATCAAATCACACACACACACACACATCGGATCGCATACACACTCACCTCATCCAGCGACACCGATCTCTTCTCACCAGCAGAATCCTGAGAGGCAATGCGGTGCAACGTGACGAATAGGACCTGCGGCGGGACAAGTGACTTGCTTCATGCCCTGCGGCCGTAAGCGCTGGATGTGATGTGTGCGCGGCAATCGGCTGTGTGTGTGTGTGTGTGTGATCTGCTGTGTGTATCTGCAATCGGCTATGTGTGTGTCTGCGATCGGCCGTGTTTTCTGCGATCGGCTGTGTGTATCTGCGATCAGCCGTGTGTGTCTGCGATCGGCTGTGTAAGTCTGCGTTCGGCTGTGTGTATCTGTGATCGGCTGTGTGTGTGTGATCAGCTGTGTGTGCCTGCGATCTGCTGTGTGTGTAAGTGTGTGTGTGTGTGATCTGCTGTGTGTGTGTGTGTGTGTGTGTGTGTGTGTGTGTGTGTGTGTGTGATCTGCTGTGTGTGTGTGTGTGTGTGTGTGTGATCTGCTGTGTGTGTGTGATCTGCTGTGTGTGTGTGTGTGTGTGTGTGTGTGTGTGTGTGTGTGTGATCTGCTGTGTGTGTCAGTATGTCAGCTAGCAGCAGGGTAGGACGGCGTGCAGCACCGACCGGAGATCACAGGGAGGACCTGGGAGACATGCAGAAGTCCTGGTGTGGTGAGTATGAGTCTCCTGGGAAGTGGGGGGTCTGCTTTTTTGGGGGGGGGTAAACTTACCCCTAACCGGGTTTCTCCAAGAATAAAACCTCCTCCAAAAATAAGCCTTAGTGCTTTTTTGGGGGGCAAAAAAATATAAGACAGTGTTTTATTTTTGGAAAAACACGGTAGGAGCATCATGCTGGTGGGTCATTTTTACTGAACAATAAATGCTGCAAAAATAAAAAAAATAAAAAGTGTGTTTTGTTTTTGTCCACCGTTTCACTACGCCTGGAATTTTTATTTTCTAGTTTTCAATACACTACGCTGTGAATGGTGTCATTAAAAACTACAGCTCGTCCTCTCAGTAACAAGACATTATACGGCAACAAGGAGTGAAAATTTTAAAAAAAAAGTTATGGCTGTTGGAAAAAGAGGATGCAAAATAGTTAAAACTCAAAAATGAAAACTAGCAAGTTCCTTAATTAAGGAGTTAATAAATGTACATTAGAAAATATATACAGGTCTTAATAAAACGCTGCAAAAATGTGTTAGTATATTGATTATCATTTTACACGGTTTAGTACACCCAAGAACGGCATTTCAAAAAATAAATGCTCAACGTTAAAACTAAAAAAGATTATAAGGGTAAGGCTCAAACATTTTCACACTTACGTAGCTCAACATGGGGGTTTCCAGAATGCTTTTTCTGCTTAGCTCCACCATCACTATCATCTAAAATGAAAAATAGTACAAGTTATAAGATTACAGAGAAGATTACAGGTGGTTTCCCTGCCAGCTACATAACTCCGCTCTATCCAATATGTGATAGTAAGAACTCAGAAACCTGGTGACAACACACTGGATATACCTGGACCGACAGATGGAAACCTGCAAGTAAACTGGCACTAATCCTGCAATGTGCACCAAACACCATTTCTTCTTGCGTTCCGTGCATTGTTTTATCTTAAAGCATGCTCACCAAACAGAAGTGCATGCAAAGCAATCACAAATAATAAATGTCATATTAAGAAAAACGACCTCCGTTTATCAGCCTCCTTTTACCATTTACATTGGGATGGAAAAAAAAAATCATCCAACTCACATGTGGTTTGCACACTGAGACATGCAACCAAAAATACAAGAGAACTGGATTTTTTGCCATGGTCACTTTGGGTTGTGGAAAGTTGTGACTCACACTGCGATACCAATAACAATCAGATCAAGTCTCACAAATGCCCTTTAAATAGCAGCAGTTCTCCTGACAATCAGGATGGAAAGAAGCCAACAGGACAGAGATAATATCTGCCCAAACTGAAGATTTATGAGGACTTTATTCAGTAACTAGGAAACTTGTGGGCACTTAAAGTGATGAAAAGTGTCATTAAAATAGTAATAGACATCTTCTAATACAGCACATACACAAAAACCAACAGACTGAGTTGAAGGCCATACTGAAGAGACATAGTAAAGGCCCAGTCACACACAACGACTTACCAGCGATCCCGAAAACGATGCGACCTGATAGAGATCGCAGGTAAGTCGCTGTGAGGTCGCTGGTGAGATCTCACACAGTCAGACCTTTCCAACGATGCAGGAACAATACAGGTCGCAGTAGCGACCTGTATAACGATCTCAGCAGTCACTGTGATCCTGTCACACAGCGTCAAACACAGCGATGTGTCCTGCCCAGCAGGACATCGCCTTTGAAGAAAATGGCCTGGACCATTCTGCAACGACTAGAGATCTCACAGCAGGGGCCTGATCGCTAGTAGGTGTCACACATAACGGGATCACTAACGGGATCGCTACTGCGTCACAGAAACCGTGACTCAGCTGCGATCTCGCTAGCGATCTTGTTATGTGTGACGGTACCTTAAGACCTGATCGGGGGACTGCACAGCAGACTCACAGGTGGCTAGATTAGATAGAGATCCAATAAAATGATGAGCGGCTTCCTTTTTATTAAACCTCGATGAAAAGATGTTTCAGTAAATTGTGAGAAATAATAGAACAGTGTCAGACAGATTGCAGATGTTAAGTAATGTGCGTAGCGGAGGCTTGGAAAGTGCTGCGCATTAGATTCATGAAAATGTATGAGTTGGGAATCTCGAACAATTTCCTGCTATTCGCCGGCTGATAAAATGTTGCCCTGAGGGCTTGGATTGATCCAATTAATGAGCATCACAAGCAGTAAATTAAAGATGTCAAAATAACCTAACCAAAGCTCATAACGTCCTCACACCATGGAGTCAAGAAAAGCATCACACTGATAGGCTATGTGCGCACGTGTGCGCTCTGCACCGCACCTAAAAGGTGCGCTTCAGAGCGCAGCTGAAAAGCTCCGTTCTGAAGCGCATGGTGCCGGCAGAGAACGTGCGCTCTGCATGCAGCTCCTGCCATAGACGGAGCAGGGGCTGCCGGCAAAGCGCACGGAAGAAGTGACATGTCACTTCTTAGAACGCGCGCTTCGGGCAGCAGCCGAAGCGCTGCGCTCTAAGACGCCACGTGCGCACGGCCCCTGCACAATCTCCATAGATTATGCAGGGGACGCAGGACGCATGCAGTTACGCTGCGCTACAAAGCGCAGCGTAACTGTATGTAATTACGCAACGTGCGCACAGAGCCATAGTCTGCAAACAACTAGTCGTTTACTGAAAATTGCATTAACTGTATCTAAATAATTAATGAATGAACGGGTGCAGCGTAATAGGCAGCCAGACCCAAATACTAGGCTCATTAACCCTCAGCTTTAGTCAGGAGACAGAAACCAATAAGTACAATTTATAATTATTAATGCTTGTTACACTATTTGTGAAACATAAAAAACACTTATGTCTCATTCAGACATCCGCACACATCGGTCTGATCTAAGATGGACGGACAGGCCATGGATCTCCTGACCAGAGCATGACTACCTCATAGAAATATAAAAAGCTGCCATGCTCCGGTCGGGAGAGCCATGGCCAGACCATGCATTGCGGTCAGAGATCAGAACGATATGCACAGACGTCTGCATGTGTCATGCTAGCTTTCTGGGATAAGTGACGCAGGCGTGACCCCTGATGAAGAAATCTTAGAATGGCGATATATGTAGGGTGATCTATCAGCCATTGGTATTAGATATATGGATACACTTTATGTTCCTTGCTCTCTAACCACTGCCAGTTATTTATTGTGTAACACGTATGCACTGGTTTGTACTGACATTGTTAGTTATTTGCTTATGAACACTCATATTTGTGATGAGTCTTCTCTTTATGATTTTGGCATTCATGTGCTCTATTTTGCCCATATGGGAAACCTTCTAGTCTACATATGTCGAAATCATAGGTTTGAGTTGTTTATCGCATGGTGCTTGTTTTTCACCATATGGGTGTCTGTTGTTGGTCTCAATAAATGTATTTGATTTTCAGAAGGGCAGCCTTTTGTGTGAGTACCTTTCTCCACCCTTTGTGTGTATTATGTGTTAGTTTTCAGGAGCGCACTCCTTTACAGCCTTCCCCACTTGTGTGCTCTCCAGTGCTGGTCCAAGTTCTGCGCTCTCCAATGCTCCAAGCAGAGGCAACTTTTCCTCCGCATCATCAAGAAGAGCGCAGGGGCATTGAAGCTTGAGCTGCTTTCACATATTCGGTTTTTGCTGAGCGGCGCAATACGGCGCTTTGCAGAAAAAACGCAACCGTTTTTTTTTGCTGCCGGTTGCGTTTTTTCCGCATAGACTTGCATTAGCGCCGTATTGTGCCGCATGGCCTTGCGTTGCATCCGGTTTTTGCCGGATGCGGCATATTTAGCCCATGCGGCAGCCGGATGGAACGTTGCCTGGCACATTTTTTTGTGCGGCGAAAAAAACGCATCGTGCCGGATCCAGCGCGATTTACAATGCAAGCCTATGGACGACGAATGCGGCGTCCTGCGGCAAAAACCGCATCCGGCCACCAGATGCGTTTTTTTGCACTGCGCATGCACAGTATCAAGCCACATCCGTCAAAAAACGGACGGGCCGCATGGAAAAACTTATGCAACGGATCCGTTTTTTTTCGCCACATCCGTTGCATAGGTTTTTGAGCCGGATTGAGCCGCATTGCAAAAACCGGATGTGTTAAAGCAGCCTAAGCGTTGTGCTCATTTCCCAAGACCTCTCACCACTGACAGACTGCACCTGAGGGGATTTTAATAATGTTAATTGCAAAGCTGCTTGTTTATACAAGAGCGTTTTTTTACCCATTAAATAGCCTCAGCACAACCCTTTACAGTACACTAGGCTCAATACCAGGAGATCAGAGATTGGACATGATGTAACAATTCCGTGGTACCCCACCTGATCCACCGCGGTTCGTTACAGGCGTTTTTACACGGGCCGATACAAGCTGTATGGGGACATAAAGATCAGTACAATTGTTCGTTCCCCATACAGCTTGCATGTTGTGGACATATTATACCTAGTTTACACATATCCTGTGTAATGTCCAGAAATTAGCGTTTGCTCGTTTGTCAATTTATTGGTGGCATGCTTACATGGCTGAATAACTGAGAACAAGAACTCTTTCTTTACAGTTCAGCCTTTGAGTGAAGTCTCATAAAATTGTAGTTACTATCGGAGATACTGCTGTGAATACGATCTGATCTCCAGCGTCAGGCGTGGGACAGGCTCAGGAAGGTTTATACTAAATGTATAACAATTGGCAGAATCACTGTTTTTATGTCATGCCGTCTCACAAAAGATGGAATAAAAGTAATCAAAATGTCACTTATATCCAAAAATGGCAACATTAAATATTACCAACCATCAAGCCAAAAGTAAGCCGTCATACAGCTATGTCAACATAAAAATGAATAGGTTACAGCTCCCAGAATATGGAGAGACAAAAATATTCAGGGTTTTTCTTTTTACTCAGTGTTTTTTATCATGCAAAAATAGTAAAACAAATAGAACTATTTGAATTTGTTATCTCATTATTCAGGCTGACCATCGTAATAAAGTTAATACGTCACATATACCATTAAATAAAGACATTTTTGGGGTTAAAGGATTCTTGATAAATGCCTTGATGAGTATAGCATGCAAATTGGGGTCACTGCTGGTGGGTTTCCTCTGTACAGATACCTCAGGGGCTTTGAAATTTCAGCTCCATGCCTTATGAACCTTGCTGTGTGCTCAGACAGTAGTGTAAAACTACATAGAGGGTATCCCTGTACATGGAAGGAATGAAGTAATACATTTTGGGGTTCTGTTGTAGAAAATAAAAAAAGAAGCTAAAACTGTTTAATATTGTAACAAACACGATTTTTCATTTCCACAGGTCAATAGTAAAGAAACTGTGAAACACTGAAGATAAGAATCCTGCAGCCAAGTAAGTAAAATTGTTTTCACTGCTGCCAAAAATTACTTGCCGCTTGTGTACACTGATATTTTTCAGGGTCCAACTAATGAAAATTACTGCCAGTATGACATTTGTCAGGTGTCTTCTGGTGAATGATCAAATATGGTTCTGAAAAGTATAATAGTTTCCACAGGAAGATGACTTAATTTGCATGTAAACTTATTGGCTGTTTTATACAGCCCCACCCTGTGTCTCATCAAGGGGTGAAACATGATCTGTGCCATTCTTTAACTCTCCTTTCTAAATACTAATAACTGTTGGGACATTTATCAGCTTGAATTAACGATCATTTATCTTTCATTTCAGTTTGTATTGGAGTAAAGTCCAAGGGAACATATTGAAATACACAATTTGGAAATAATCAGCTTTTTGTTATGTTTGGTTTAGAAAACAATCTAATTAGATGAGGATTCCAATTCCAATCTGGTAATCGCCGGATAAGGCTATGTTCACACAGGACTTTTTGCAGTGTTTTTTCCTGACCAAAACCTGATCTTGTGGCAGGATGTCTCCAGGGAGTCATCTGCGGTTTTGGTGTGGTTTCTGTTGGTTTTTTTGTGGCTTTTTTACAGCTTTTTTTTTTTCATGATGTCAAGCCCAGCAAGGGTTCAAGAGTACCCGAGTGCTGAGCAGGGCCAGTATTGACCTAGATTCGGCACTCAGGTAGTAAAAAAAAAAAAAAAAGTAGAGCAAGCGCGCTGACATATGACGTCATTCAACAGGCCACCATCACATGTGGAAATCAAAAAAGGTTCGCGGAGCCTCTGTAACGAGTCTCGACACAGAGAATAGCCAGATATCCCTCTGGGAAGGACCTAGCCAACGAGTGGCTCTTTTTAGGAGACCACCATAACCACCATATTAAGTGGCCCTTTTAGTCAATATCAAACTCTTTGACAAGTTTTAAGATATGACAAGGGAAATACCAAGGCCAGGTATCCATCCACAGACAGCTGTTTCAGGGTGTTATCCCTCATCAGTGTGGAGTAGGATTCTGGCTAGGTGGGAGCAATGCCTAGTAGACCAGCAAGACAAAACAATCACTGATCTCGGGGAGACCAGCCAGCCAACAAAGGCGCTCTAGGATTTCACTGTGTTGAGCGCCTTTTGTTGGCTGCCGGCAGTGTTTTCTCTGGCTGGTCTCCCCGAGATCAGTGATTGTTTTGTCTTACTATCACATGTGGGGCAGAGGGGCGAACCATGATTGAAGTGGAAAGGAGAAAACATCTCCAAGCTCACTAATCAAGCCGTTCATGCCCACTAACCAAGCTGGTCCCGCCCACTAACCTGGAAGGAGCCCATACATTCTAGGATCATCGGTACCTGCTCCCACGGCCCCTCCTACTTCCGTACTTTCGGTGCCGCTCATTTGCCTCATGCAAATTCACTGCTTCCCCTTCCACTGGAGTCTGTGGGTCTATCGTACAGTAAAAAATAAATAACTGAATAAGTTTAAAAAAAATTACTTAGGGCCCCCCATATTATGATACCCAGCACCTGCAGGTCCGACGTAATCCACACGAGGTTCCATGGCAATTCAGCTATGCTACATCTGAATGTACAAAGCAAAAATAAGAGGCTAAAATGTAACTTTTAATCCTAATACTCTTAAAAACCTAGATTAGATAACACATAACCAAAAAATCCTGGGACGAGGCAAGGAACAGTGTAGGGGTTTCAAGTGAGGGTTAGATGTGGTCTGTCCTTGTTAGGGCAGAAGTCTTTGGGGTAACAGGTGAAGGTAGTCTCCTTAGGGATGTGTAGGGTCAGTGACTACATGAAAATTGAAGGACCCACACAGAGGAAACCTTGATATACCCCAAGCTACATAATATGGGTGAGATTGTTCCTATTATTCTCATCTACAGAACTCTTACATATTGTAAGTTCCTCCTTTGAGGACCAATATATAGTACTTTGGTTGTTTATATTGAGGTTTTTTTGATTATTTTTTAGTGCTCATTTTGTGGACCACTGTCCCTTTTAGGCTAAATAATCATACTCAACTTTTGTTTGGTTTTGTCTTTTTGTTAATTTTGTTATGTATCTATAGGCTCCATGGTTACCATATTCAACATCATATGGTATAATCTGATATGTCAGTACACTAAGGAGTTTTTGGTTACGTGTTACCTAATCTAGGTTTTTAAGAGTATTAGGATTAAAAGTTACATTTTAGCCTCTTATTTTTGCTTTGTACATAACTATATATATAAGTGGCCTCCCTCTATTTGAGGACTGCTGTTTTGTCTGCTACAACTGAAGATCACAGCGAGCGCCATAGAACTGGATTGCCCGCTGTGAGCTCCAGAGAATGAATGAGCCACACGATCAGCGGTCAATTTACTCAGGTGATTTCAGGTCACAGCTGGCGATACCTGTGACCGTAAATAGCCTGAGTGAGGCTCACTCATTCTCTGTATAGACCCGCAGACCAGGCCTGATTGGTTGCAGTCAGATGCTAGGGGTGTGTCTGACTGCAACCAATCACAGATGAAAGCAGTGAATATGTAATGAGTGGGGAAGTGGAGGAGTCGTGGGAGCCGGATATTTGGAAATATACCTCGCCTGCTCCAATCCCCCTATTCCCACCACCATTTAAGTGCCGGCCAGACACCCTGGATCAATTCTGGGCCTAACTGAGTTTTTTATTAACCCAGTTAGATCCGCCGATCCAGGGTATCTGCGAGTCCATCTGTCACTAGGGTGAAAACCGTAGGAAAAGCGCTGAAAAGAATTGACATGTTCATTCTTTTCATAATGCAGCAAAACCGGAGGTGGTTCACAAACCCATCAGAAAAAAATCCTGACCTGTTTGTGTGTGTGCATGAGATTTCAGAAATCTCATACACTTTGCTGGGACTGTAAAAAGTAGCGTTTTATTAGCATGGATTTGCATAGAACCAAGGCAAATCTGTAGCTAAAAAAAACGCTGCAAAAACGCCCAGTGTGAAGAAAGCTTAATATTGTGATTATAATGTTCATATGTTTTTTAGTAAGCTCCACCATTGTGTATAAAAAGCAAAGGCAAGGCCGGGTATCTGACGGTTATAAAAGAGTTTATGGGCTGCACAAGTCAAATTAAATTTTAGGGCAGTGGTGTTGTCCAATTTACCATTTGCGTCACATTTTTAGCCACCTATATCAATTTTTATGCATTTTTTTTTCAAATTTAATTTGCCATTTTATAGACTAAGGCTACTTTCACACATCAGTTTTTTGCCATCAGGTTCAATCCGGAAAAAAACGGGTAAAACGGATCCGGTACCGCATCCGTTTTTTCCCCATAGACTTGCATTGGTACCGGATTGTACCGGATGGCTTTGCGGTGCATCCGTTTTTTTCCGGATGCGGCAAAATTTATCAAAGCGGCGGCCGGAGGCAACGTATCTTGCAACGTTTTTTTGTCCGGCAAAAAAACCGCATCGCGCCGGATCCGGCGCGATACGGCGTGTTTTACAATGAAAGCCTATGGACGCCGGATCCGGCGCAATGCGGTAAAAAATGGATGCGGCTACCGGATCCGTTTTTGTAAACTGCGCATGCACCAAATTAATTAAAAAAGCTGATCCTTCAAAAAAAAGGACAAACCGGATGCAAAAACGGATGCAAACCGTATCCACCGGATCCGGTTTTGTACGCATCCGGCATAACGGATCCGTTAAAAACCGGATCCGGTGGATACAGTTTGCATCCGTTTTTGCCGGATCCTTTGCATCAGGAAAAAAAAGGATTGTGCCTGAATGCAGAAAACTGATGTGTGAAAGTAGCCTAAGACACCGGCAGTTTCGCATCCAAGTGAAATTTTGTCAATGTGCCAGGTGGCTACATTAGGAGAACATAAGGCTATGGGATTTTCTTCCCAATTTTTAATTTGGTCATTTAGATTTTAATTGTACATGTCCACAAGCTCATGTTAGGTGCATGCCCACAGGCTCGCTGTCTGATAGGGATGCTTTGTCATTTGTTTTATTTCAGATACACTGTCAGATATGCTTTAATTAGGGTTAATTAGCGGTACCTTGATTTTCAGCTCCTTGGTTTTCTCCACCATCCTTGCCCATCTGCCCCACTTGATAGTAGGCACTGTCCGCACCTCTTAAGGTTTCCTTTCTCTGTGCTAATAGGTCTGGACTTTTCCCACCTGTCCCACGAAAAAACGACAAAACTCCTGAAGCCTTTTTAGCTGAAAGAAAAGAAAAACATTTCCAAGTGATAAATATAGAATAAATAAATGAATACTTTCCTTTTAATTACAGCAGCACTGCTATAGTTCTCGTCATGGTGCACGTTGTTAACTTAAAGGACTTCAAAAAACTAAACATTGTGTTTGTTCATTTCATTTATTGCTTCGGGTCAGCAGGTTTGAGTCTATTTCCACATAATAAGTGGCCGCAGACACCAAATCTTCAGGCTGGATTTAGTCTAATAACGAGAACTACGTTCTGATAACAAAAGGCCTCACATCTACAAAGTATTAATCTCAGTGCAAAAAAGAAATTCATTCTTCGCAAACATTCTACTTGTAAAGGCAAAGATGTCGACCACGAAGTCTATGAAGTTATGGTCAGTATAAAGAATGATTTTCTATACAGTTCTATGAATCATATAAATGGTTATAGAACCAGGCCACATGAAAGAGCCATGAGACGATAGAAAAGGAGAACTTTCTAAGGATGTTCTGCAGAGAGCAGGCAGGGCTATTAACAATGGAAAGGCTGAATTCTGGATTTTATGGAAGTGAACTTGTATCCCCTCACTACTGCATGGCCCCGCTAAAAAGTAATTACTTTATTAATGCTGAATTCACTTTACAAATCTTGATCACGCACAGAAGAGGACATTATCAAGACTGGTGATGTAAGGTCAGTGTTGTTGCAGGGTCTGCTGGAATAAGACGTCCAAAATCCATGTGGTGTTATAAATTCTAATGAATGTGTGGTGCAGTGATGAGCGAGTTATGTGCATGTATATGTGGATGCTCCAAAGCTGGGTGTGTATAAGACCCATGGTACACAGAAACCCAAAAGAGCCGCTTACTGGTAACTACCACCTCCCTACCCTAAAAGTACAAAAATTCATGATAGTAATCTATTCAATTATTTACGTCACCATGGAAGTTTCAACCATTTTGGAAAAACTTTTGCCTGCACACATTCTGTCTGTCTGTCTAACAAGACAAAACAATCCCTAATCTCGGGGAGACCAGCCAGAGAAAACACTGCCGGCAGCCAATGAGGGCGCTCAACACAGTGAAATCCTAGGTGTATTGCCCCCTGGGAAATATGCAAATCAATAAAGTCCGTGGAGCCTCTGATAGGAGTCTCGACACAGAAACTAGTCAGATGTATGTCTGTCTGTCTGTCTGTCTGTCTGTCTGTCTGTCTGCCTGCCTGCCTGTCGTGCCTTGACAAGTATTCATACCACTGAAATTTTCCACGTTACACCCACGAACTTAAATGTGATTTTTTTGGGGTCTTATGTGATTTAACCAATGTGAAGTGTAAAGGAAATGAGACATTGTTTTCTAAATATTTAATAAATCTGAAATTGAGACATGCATTTGTATTCAGTGTCAATACTTTGTAGCACCACCTTTTGCTGCAATTACTGCTGAAATTCTTTTGGGGATGTCTCTACTAGCTATGAACATCTAGAGGCTGACATTTTTTCCCATTCTTCATTGCAAAATAGCCTTAGCTCAGTGAGATTGGATGGAGATATTCTCAAGTCTTGAAAAAGATTTTCAATGGGATTTAGGTCTGGACTGTGACTGGGCCATTCACACACAAATATGTTTTGGTCTAAACCATTCCCTTTTAGCTCTGGCAGGAGGTTTAGGATCGTTCTCCTGCTGGAAGGTGAACCTACGCCCCAGTCTGAAGTCTTTTGCAGCCTCAAACAGGTTTTCCTCCAGGATTGTCCTGTATTTAGCTTCAATCAATCTTCCAATCAATTCTGACCAACATCACTGTCCATCGGAATATGGACTGTATGCATGAACTTAGACTGAGTGAACACTTGCACACAATGGACAATGCTAGAAAAAAAATGCATAGAATTCCATATAGAAGGCACATGAAATGAAGCCATGATGCTCAGGTGATAAAACTGCTGTGATCAGTAAAAAAGGCACGGTACGGTATGTTCACATGAGGTAAGTTGTCATCAGATAGCAGTGGTATTGGGACATGGGCAGCAGAAGGTACGGTGCCGCCTCACGGGCCACTGGATTCAGTCTTTTGCTGCCTCTGTCCGTGAGCGGAGGGCCGCATTTGGCCCGCACTTTACCCACTCTTGGTTTATACTTTTTCTCTATGTCCATTGCTAAAGTCACTCCATGAGTGGACACTTGTACACTATGGATGACACTGGGAGAAAGAGGCGTCTCATATCATATAGCTCGCACATGAGATGAAGATAGGATGCTCAGGTGATAAAAGCGCTGTGATCAGATATAAAGGTATGTTATGTTCACATGTGGTAGGTTGTCATAGACAATCTGCTGCTGAGAAATCCACATCATACAATTCAATGAGGCTGTTCACATTCATTTTCTGCTAGAAATCTGCGTGTCAGTATAACCTGAAGGTTTTAATAAAGAAAAGTTGTCATATAAGGGACAAATAAAGACCAGACTGCTACTTTTATGATTCAATAAGAAAAGAAATGTAATCTTCATGGGAACAGAACAGTGCTCCTCTGCTCACATACCGATGCTCGGAGGTTCTGCCTCCGCCGTGTGGTTGGGCTGAGACAAGCTATTTTCTTGCATTTTTGCTGGACTGCTGGTTTTTGGTCTATTGTCCATCATGCTATAAACAGAAAAAAGCAAAGCCAAGCATTAGCTCTAGGTTTTAGGAAACTTTACTAACATTGGTGCATCACGCGGTAAAATAGTTGTAGCATCCCCCATCCTCCAGTTTCCAGATAATAATTGTTGAGGAGGGGTAATAAATGTGGCATTCACTCATTTCTGGACAATCATGCTTAGAAAGTAGCATAATTACATTTAGAAATCTGTCCTGTGCAATTATTGCTATTTTTTTTTTTACTTCTGCATGTACCCGGCTTTATAAAGGTGCAATGTCTTGTGATGTGCTATATAGTCATTCTTATAAGACAATGTTGGAAACGCCAGAACACAAGTCTTGTGACATACAATTAAATCTAGGGTATATGCTGACTTGGCTGGAAAGATCAATTAAAATTGTAACAGCTATAATGGTCTGAAGACCCCCACACACTGGACTAAAGTCAGTCAAACCTACTGATATAGGTTGGATTCCCTGAAAGTATAACGTGTATAGGAAGCCTTTAAATAGGAGATGTCTGCAGGATATTAAGTGTCACACCCCTTTAATGCTTTTTACAAACCTTGCTTGTAATATTTTGTGGGGCATTTTACTGAAATCCATCCTATAAGGCATAAAAGCAAGTACAGAGGGGTGGGCACTTCACTTCCAGCTCTGCTGTTTTTCCCCACCCACCAGTGTTTGATTGACAAGGCCACTCTTTTCTCAGTGACCCGTCTACCATGCACAGGTCTGATATTAACAGGGATTGTTTTATCAGAAGAGATGGCGCAAGCACTGTAAGCTCCTGCTAATGATGCAACATCAATGGACAGCCTCCCTCGACGACATCAGGAGCTTACTGTGCCTCCACCGCCCTGCCTGATGAGACGAACCAGGGCAACGCTGGCAACTACGCAGAAGATTGGGCAGGGGAAGACTGAGAAAAAAAAGATCTGTCAAAAACTGGATGCCAGCGGTGAAATGGGAGAGAGCACAGCAGAGCTGGACATAGAGTGCCTGCCCTGCTCTACTTGTGACTAAAGCT
>NW_027444329.1:0-24710 GCF_048569485.1 Anomaloglossus baeobatrachus | reverse complement strand
AGATCCAAAAACGGAATGATTAGAGGACATGGGAACGCAGCCTTATAAAATAATCGGATTAGAAAAAACAAAACAAAAACCTGAAGACATTTTAGGACATTTCAATGCTCATTCAAAGGAATACATTTCATCTTTTTATTTCGGTTTTTCTGATCTCAAGACGGATCAAAAACCGGAAATAACTAAGGAATGTCTGAACAAAGCCTTACAATACAATGTAAAGGTACCGGAATCACAGTCATATTTAGTGCTTACCTAGGTCTTGTGTACTTGAGTATATTTTTATGTTCTATTGTTGTGTTTTTAAGACGATCTGAAATATATACCAAAACCAATTAGTAATCTCATACACGTACCAGATTAACACAACAGCATAGGACCAATCTTCAACTCTCACCATTGGAAGAAGCAGACCCTATTACACATTATATGGACAAAAGTATGGGGATGCCTACACATTACACCCAGGGAAGTGTTATGACATCCCATTCTAAATCCCTAGTCATTGATAAGAAGTTGAATATTACAGCTTACACTCTTTAGAAAGGCTTTCTAAAGAATTTTGAGGTATTTCTATGCAAATTTTTGTCTATTTATCACGTTAGCCACTGATGTTGGACGAGGGGCCCTGGCTTGTAATTTCTAGTTCAGGCCAAAGGAGTTTGATGGGGTTGAGGTTAGGACTCTTCGATGGCCAGTCAAGTTATTTCACACAAAACCAGGTCAGTTTTGGCCTTTCATGAAATGACTTATGACAACATATTACAGGGCCATGTTGAATTCAGAAAGCACTTTAGAATTTGTTACTCTTTCACAAATATTTGCAGAGTAGATTGCATGTCTAAAGGCCACGTCACACTAAGCAACATCGCTAGCAACATCGCTGCTAACGAACAACTTTTGTGACGTAGCAGCGATGTTGCTAGTGATGTTGCTGTGTGTGACATCCAGCAACAACCTGGCCCCTGCTGTGAGGTCGTTGGTTGTTGCTGAATGTCCTGGGCCATTTTTTAGTTGTTGCTCTCCCGCTGTGAAGCACACATCGCTGTGTGTGACAGCGACAGAGCAACAACTGAATGTGCAGTGAGCAGCGAGCCGGCTTCTGCGGAGGCTGGTAACTACGGTAAACATCGGGTAACCAAGGAGCCCTTACCTTGGTTACCCGATATTTTCCTTCGTTACCAGTGTCCCCGCTCTCACACTGTCAGTGCCGGCTCCCTTCTCTCTGCACACGTAGCCAGACTACACATAGCCAGACTACACATCAGGTAATTAACCCTATGTGTGCAGGGAGCAGGAGCGGCACTGGCAGCGTGAGCGTGGGGATGCTGGTAACGAAGGTAAATATCGGGTAACCAAGGTAAGGGCTTCTTGGTTACCCGATTTACCGTGGTTACCAGCCCCCTGCAGAAGCTGGCTCCTGCTGCCTGCACACGTAGCAGAGTACACATCGGGTAATTAACCCGATGTGTACTGTGGCTATGAGTGTATGGAGCCAGCGCTAAGCGGTGTGCGCTGGTAACCAAGGTAAATATCGGGTTTGTTACCCGATATTTACCTTAGTTACCAAGCGCAGCATTGCTTCTACGCGGCGCTGCTGGCTGGGGGCTAGTCACTGGTTGCTGGTGAGCTCACCAGCAACTCGTGTAGCGACGCTCCAGCGATCCCTGCCAGGTCAGGTTGCTGGTGGGATCGCTGGAGTGTCGCTAGTGTGACATCTCACCAGCAACCTCCTAGCAACTTACCAGCGATCCCTATCAGGTTGGATCGTTGTTGGGATCGCTGGTAAGTTGTTTAGTGTGACTGGGCCTTTAGGGGCTGGAATTTATATACTTGTGGCAGTGGGACCATATGAAAAACCTGAATTCAATGATTCAGAGGTGAGTGCTAAGACTTGTGGATAACATTGCTTTGGCTTATACTATATGGAAAGGTCATTCATCGCATAACAAACCTTGAGCTGGAGGTTGCAATGAGGCAGACAATGCTTTTTTCCCAGAATAGTGTTATTACTCCATTAGATATTGTCCCCGGGGCCATAAAAAAACATATATTAGAAAAAAAATCTCTACCCCAAATCTTAAAGTATAAAATATTACTTATTTGTTACAAAAACTATCCAAACAAAATTGTGACACACAATATTAACCCCTTCACGACCATGGACGGATATATCCGTCATGGAGCGTGTCCCGTTAAGCCCCGCCCCCTGCCGCGGGCAGGCGGCGGCGGTCGGCACACATCAGCTGTTTTCAACAGCTGACATGTGTGCCTACTAGTCGCGGGTGGAATCGCTTCCACCCGCGGCCATTAACCCCTTAAATCTCGCTGCAAAAGTCTGGCAGCAAGATCTATATGCGCACGGCCATGTTTTTTACTTACCGCCGCCCCCACCGGAAGTCACAAGCGTGATCACGTGACTTTCGGTGGTTGCCATCGTAGCACAGGGTCATATGATGACGCCTGCAGCTATGATGATTCACTTTCGTTTTCCCTTGGCCGCGAGCAGAGAGAAACAGAAAGTAACTGAATCTGCTGATTACAGCTGTATAGCTGTGATCAGCAGATAGATAAGAGCGATCGGATTGCTGATCGCTATAGCCCCCTAGGGGAACTAGTAAAATAAAAAAAAAGAAAAAAAAAGTTTTAAAAAATAAAAAAAAAAAAACCTAAAAGTTCAAATCACCCCCCTTTCCCCCCATTGAAAATTAAAGGGTTAAAAAATAAATAAATATACACATATTTGATATCGCCGCGTTCAGAAATGCCCGATCTATCAAAATATAAAATCAATTAATCTGATTGGTAAACGGCGTAGTGGCAAAAAAATTCCAAACGCCAAAATTACGTTTTTTGGTCGCCGCAAGTTTTACGGCGATCAAAACGTAGCATCTGCGCAAAAATGGTACCATTAGAAACAACAGCTCGCGACGCAAACAATAAGCCATCACTGAGCTATAGATCCCAAAAAATGAGAACGCTACGGGTTTCGGAATATGGCTTAAAACGTGCGCCACTTTTATTGGACAAACTTGTGAATTTTTTTTTAACCCTTTAGATACAAGTAAACCTATACATGTTTGGTGTCTACAAATTCGCAGCGACCTCAAGCATCATACCCATACATCAATTTTACCATATAGTGAACACCGTGAATAAAACATCCCAAAAACTATTGTGCCATCACACTTTTTTTTGCAGTTTTTCCACACATGGAATTTTTTTGCTGTTTTCCAGTACACCATATGGTAAAACTTATGATTTAATTTAAAAGTACAACTTGTCCCGAAAAAAACAAGCCCTCATATGGCAAGATTGACGGAAAAATAAAAAAGTTACGGCTCTCGGAAGAAGGGGAGCAAAAAACAAAAACGCAAAAACGGAAAGTGCCCCGGGGCTGAAGGGGTTAAAAGATATGTCAACCCTAGGACAAGATTGTTAGTATATTATGAGTGGGAGTACTATCTTTTCCTATCACAATCTGCCATGAATCCTGCCTACTAGTGGCGGCACCTCTACTGTTATGCAGGGCCTATACGCCACGGTGGCTCTCCCTCCCTTGCCCTGATTAACCCTATGTCTAAATACACCAGTAAAGGGGGATAATCTAGAGAATATATCAGATAGTTTTCTTTAATCAAATTAATACAAAAAGTATAAGCATATACTGCAAGAGAAATTTTTTCTTGACAAATACTGATATCCTTAACCCATATAGGACTTTTCTATGTCCTTAGATCACATAGGACTTCCAGATACCAAATAATCCTGTATCTAGGTGTACAGTCCAGATATATGATTACAATGGAGCGATCTCTGTACAGAGAGCCCACCTGAAAGGAGATATCAGATCAGGTAGGTAAACATGCATAGACAGCAGCTGTAAGGTTGGGATATATCGTATTTTTCGGATTATAAGACACACTTTTCCTCCCAAAAATTTGGGAGGAAAATGAGGGGTGCGACTTAAAATCTGAATATAGCGTACCGGTGGGACTGTCTGTGCGGCTCTGTGTGCGGTCGGCCGGGTGCCTGTGGCTGCGTGCCGCTGCCTGTCAGTGCCGGCTGCCTCTCTGTGCGGGTGGGCGGCTGGCCTGCTGGCTGTCACCCTGTGCGTGCGGCTGTGCGAACTGCGGTGGCTGTGCGGCGGGTGTCCCACTGTGTCCGCGGTCCCGGTTTCAAATGATGGCGCCGGGTGTCAGCACGTGCGCTGATGAAGCTCTTGGATGAGAACTCCATCTACGCACATGCCGCTCCGAGAGTCAGCGCGTACGTAGATGGAGCCCTTGGATGAGAGCTCAATCTGCGCATGCGCCGCTCCGGGCGCCATCACTTGAACCAGCACCATGGACAGACTGGGACACTCACCGCACCGGCCTGCTCCACCACTGAGCCGTCGCCGCTGAAATTTAGCTAATTTCTCCACAAGGTAGAGGGAGACAGAGGACCATAGGAATATAATCACATGCAATAAACCGCATTCACTTCCATGGGTATACTTGATATTCCTTCGGGCCAAGTGAGAATTACAGAGATACCACCGTACTTCTGTCCCATAGTTATCTGCCTCGACGCGTTTCCCCCTGGGATGATTAGGATCCTGAGAAGGTTTCAATGTTTGGAGGCCCCCTGAGGTGCCTAAACAATGGAGCTCCCCCACAAGTGACACCATTTTGGAAATTAGACCGAATTTATGGAGATCAGGGGTGGGGAACCTTTGGCCCGCGGGCCGTATGCGACCCGCAATGAAGTTTTCTGCGGCCTCAGGCAGATTCCTGGGGTCGCAGTGCTCGGGCCGGCTACCGAATCTTGCCGGTGGTCGACGCTTTAAATACACGTCCTGCAAGGATGCGCATTCTGGAGTCACACTTGTGAGTGACTCACATCGCATCACCTGGCATTGCCGCACACTCCCCTGACAGGAGTAAGTCAGCTGCATGTATTTCTATGCAACTGATATGCTCCTGTCTGCCGGAGAGCAGCAGGCCGTGTCGTGTGATGCGATATGCGAGGCTCGCGTGAGTCACACGCAAGTGTGGCTCCAGTCTAGTGTTCACTACTAAACGCGTGAGTACCAGTGCCAGAATGCCCAGGACTTACTTTGAGGGTGGGGTTAGCGTTCTGCGCTCCCATCCCACAGAACACAGAAGACAAGCAGCAGCAGCTTTATGTCTTCCAACGCTGTGCAACCCATAGTACTGTGTGCCCCCTCCCCCAGTGCTGTGTATGTGCACCCCTGTGCCACCCATGGTGCTGTGTGCCCCCTCCTCCAGTGCTGTGTGTGCCCCCCTGTGCTGTGTGCCCTCTCCCCCAGTGCTGTGTGTGTGTGCCACCCATAGTGCTGTGTGCCCCCTCCAGTGCTCTGTGCTACCTTCTAGTGCTATGCGCTGCCCCCAGTCTTGTGCCCCACAGTGATGTCCATGTTCCCCTGTGCTGTCTGTGCCCTCCTAGTGATGTCTGTGCTCCGGAAGTGCTGTCCGTGCCCCCCAGTTCACCCTAGTGATGTGTGTGATGTCTGTTTTACCGCAAGTGTTATACGTTTTCTCCAGTGCCTCCCTAGTGCTGTCCATGCGCCCCAGTGCTATCCGTGCCCTCCTCGTGATGTGCGTGCCCCCCAGTGCTGTCCATGCCCCCCCAATGATGCCTACTCCCCAGTGATATTTGTGCCAACAGTGCTGTCCGTGTCCCCCCAAGTGCTGTCTGTGCCCCTCAGCCATATGCCTCTCAGTGATGTCTGTGTCCCAGTGTCTCTTGTGATGTTTAAGCCCCAGCCCCTCCTGTGATGTGTTATCCCCCAGTGTCTCCTGTGATATATACATGGGGGCATATACATCACTGGATGAGCTGGGGCATATGCATCACAGGAGACACTTGGGTATATACATCACAGGAGGGACTGGAGGTATACACATCACTGTAGGGGCTGGGGCATATACATCACAGGAAGGGCTGGGGCATATACATCACGTTGGAGATGATGGGGGCATATATATCACAGGACGGATGGGGCAAATACATCACATTGGATATGCTGGGGGCATACACATCAAAGGGCACTATCAAATCACTCAAGGTCTAGGGAAATATATATGATTCAAAATAACAAATATTTTTTTCCCCATAAATATTTATTAAATATAAAACCAACAAGTGGTAATCACACTATGGTAAGACAAATTGAAATATTGAATACCAATTTATCCCAGTAAATGGGTTAGGATATCAATTTCTTGACCCTGAATGTCAGGGACAAGGTAAGATATATTTTGTTCTAACAAATTGATACAATTCAAAATAAAGGCACTGTAACGTAAACAAGGAAAAAGACAATCATATATCCCAGAGCAGGACTTAACTTTCTGACTGTAAGATGAATCCAATGCAATACAATTTATACAGCGTGTAGAGCTGCATAAATAGGTATAATAAATATACAGTCCATTGTTCGTCCGAAGATCATATATTACAGATGTCACGTATCCAGGTTATTCCGTTTGTAAACAGTAGCCATCTAAGATGAATGAGGTATGTCTCTGCCTCAACGTGTTTCCCAAGTGAATGGTTCATCAGGAGGCAATTAAAGATTATCCATAGATGTATATCTATGACGCAGTCCCATATATAAGATCAGCGGTGGTGCAGAGAATCCTGGTAGTATGATCCACAGCAGTCAATAAGAGTGTAATCATTATAAGCTTAATATTTTTGGAAGTTGGAGTATTTTTTTTAGATTTGGCTACCTTAGGAGGATATCTGTTTTTGTAGGTAACTATTACTGTGCAGAATTATTAGGCAACTTAATAAAAACCAAATATATTCCCATCTCATTTGTTTATTTTCACCAGGTAAACCAATATAACTCCACAAAATTTAGAAATAAACATTTCTGACATGAAGAAACAAAACCCCCAAAAATTAGTGCACTTTTCTTTATGATGACACTCAACAGCCTACTATCCATAGAATCTATCAGTTGCTTGATCTGTTTACGATCGCAGGAGCCACCACAGCCTCCCAGACACAGATCCGAGAGGTACTGTTTTCCGTCCCTGTAGCTCTCACATTTTATGATGGACCACAGGTTCTCTATGGGGTTTAGATCAGGTGAACAAGGGGGCCATGTCATTATTTTTTCATCTTTTAGACCTTTACTGGCCAGCTACGCTGTGGAGTAGTTGGATGCATGTGATGGAGCATTGTCTTGCATAAAAATCACGTTTTTCTTGAACGATACCGACTTCTTCCTGTACCACTGCTTGAAGAAGTTGTCTTCCAGAAACTGGTAGTAGGTCTGAGAGTTGAGCTTCACTCCATCCTCAATCCGAAAAGGTCCCACAAGTTCATCTTTGATGATACCAGCCCATACTAGTATCCCACCTCCACCTTGCTGGCGTCTGAGTCGAAGTGGAGCTCTCTGCTCTTTACTGATCCAGCCTCTGGCCCATCCATCTGGCCCATCAAGAGACACTCTCACTTCATCAGTCCATAAAACCTTTGAGAAATCAGTCTTAAGATATTTCTTGGCGCAGTCTTGACGTTTTATCTTATGTTTCTTGTTCAAAGGTGGTCCTTTTTCAGCCTTCCTTACCTTGGCCATGTCCCTGAGTATGGCACAACTTGTGCTTTTTGATACTCCAGTAACGTTGCAGCTTTGAAATATGGCCAAACTGGTGGCAAATGGCATCTTGGCAGCTTCACGCTTGATTTTCCTCAATTCATGGGCAGGTATTTTGCGCCTTTTTTGCCCACCACGCTTCTTGTGACCCTGTTGGCTATTTGCCATGAAACGCTTGATTGTTCAGAGATCACACTTCAAAAGTTTGGCAATTTCAAGACTGCTGCATCTCTATGCAAGGCATCTCACAATTTTGGACTTTTTAGAGCCCGTCAAATCTCTCTTCTGACACATTTTGCCAAAGGAAAGGAAGTGGCCGAATAATTAGGCACACCTTATATAAGGTGTTGATGTCATTACACCACACCCCTCCTCATTAGAGAGATGCACATCACCTGATTTACTTAATTGGCAGTTGGCTCTCAAGCCTATACAGCTTGGAGTAGGACATGTATAAAAAGTATCATGTGATCAAAATACTCATTCGCCTAATAATTCTGCACACAGTGTATAAACTGTATACAGCAGTCCCAGCATCTGTTATGTGATATATATGATTTACCAATCTTGTTATCACAAAGAGTTGACTGCACTCCAGGTCGAGACAAACCTGGAAAAGTACCGTATTTTTCGGACCATAAGACGCACTTTTTTTCCCCCAAATGTTGGGGGAAAGTGGGGGGTGCGTCTTATGGTCTGAATATAGGGCTGCGGGGAATGAGGGTGCTGCGGTGGAGCGGGTCATCGTAGCAGCCTGCCGTGACCACGTGGACCCGCTCATTTAATATGCACGCTCATCCTCCCGCCCATCATCTCTCAGCGCTGAAGCCGGCACTGACAGGTGGGCGGGGTGATGGGAAAGGGATAAACAGCCTGCCCGCATGATCACCCCTGGCAACTGCAGCCTGGAGTGATCATGTGTGGCTGTATTCACTGCCCCCCGAACATCATCATCCGTGCGGGGGGCAGTGAATCAGTACACATTACTCACCGGTCCCCTGCAGCATCACGATCTCCTCCTGTCTCCTCCGGTCAGCTGACTTGCGTGGAGACTAGCGGGGCGCACAGCGATGACGTCATCGCTGTGCGCACGTGTCCACACGCAGCCGCCGGCACAGACAGGAGGAGATCGTGATGCTGCAGGGAAACGGGGATGGCTTCACTCAGCGGCGCTGCCGCTGACATAGATGGTAAGAGGAGTGGTGCTGCAGGGAGTGAGGTGAGGTAAGGTAAGTATGAACGTTTATTTATTTTTTTTTTTTATGTGCCACAGGATGCGGCCATACACCAGGATGATGGGGGTATATGAGCAGGATAGGGGTTTATTATGAGCAGCATGGGGAGTATATGAGCAGTACGGGGAGTATATGAGCAGGCTGGGGAGTATATGAGCAGGACATTACCCCATAACAGTGTCAGCAGCAGATCCTCGCCCCATAAGTGTGTCATGACCACATTTTTTGCTTAAAATTTTATTTTCCTATTTTCCTCCTCTAAAACCAGGGTGCGTCTTATGGTCCAGTACGTCTTATAGTCCGAAAAATACGGTAGTTGTGAGAAGAAAAGTTGCATGATCAATATCACCGAAAATTAACCGCCACACCAAAGAGAAGTAGCTTCGGCCACCATAGTAGGGGTGAGTCAATTGCTTGATCAAATATAGCCTGGTAATTTTCCCACAGATAATTTTGTGCGGCCCCTGAAGGTTGATAGAAATTCACAAATGGCCCCTGGTAGTAAAAAGGTTCCTCACTCCTGATCTAGATGGTTGGTGAGCAGCTGCAACACCTGGGGGTATCACAGAATTTTATAACGTTGAGCCGCAAAAATGAAAATTATACATTTTTAACCTCAAAAAATGTTGCTTTAATCCCAAATTTGTCAAATTCACTAGGGTAACCGGAGATAATGAACCATACAATTTGTAGTGAAATTTATCCCGAGTATGCCAGTACCCCATATAAAATACTTCTGAGGCAGAGTACAAAACAAAGAAATGAAGGAGCGCCATATTGGCGTACAGATTTAGTTGGAATGGTGTGGGCATGCCAATTTCCCATTGGCAGAGCCCCTGAGGTGCCAGAGCAGCAGAAACCTTCCACAAGTGACCCTATTTTACTAACTGCACTCCTTAATGAATTCATCCAGGGGTGCAGCAAGCATATTGATACTACAGGTGTCACAAAATTGTATCCTATTATGGACAGTGAACAAAAAATAATTACATTTTTACCACTAAAATGTTGTTCTAAACCCCGATTTCCAATTTCCACAAGGGGAACAGGTAAAAAAAAAGCCCATGTTACCAATTTCTCCTGAACGTGGCAATATTCTCCATTTGACCATGCAGTACTGTTTGGCCGCACCACAGGGCTCGGAGGGGAAAGGGCACCATTTGATATTTGGACCACAGATTTTCCTAGAATAGTTTGTGGACTGCATTTGCAGAGCCCCTAAGTGCCAGAACAGAAGAAATCCCCCTCAAGTGACCAAATTTAGGAAATTACACCCCTCTGAGAATTCATCCATGGGTGTAGTGATTATTTAGTCTCTGGAAAACACCATGGTGTCAAACACAGAGAACGGTGCAGAATTAAAAATTGCAAATAAGCCTATGTGCCCAGTACATGTCACGCTCCCCGGCGCCGACTGTCACTCACTGCTCCGGTCTCCGGTCCTCCTGCCCGCGGCGGCCCCTCTCACTCCCCCCCCGGTGCGTCCTACGTGCCTTCCGTCTGCCGGTCCCGGCGTCTCCCTGCGACCCAGCACTCTCTGCCTGGCTCCCCTGCATCTCCTTCAGCTTCCTCCTCGCTTCCTGCACTGGTCTCCGGCACTCGGGCCTCGCGAATGCACATTAGGGCGCGGGTGCGCTCACTCACCTCTTCTTAAAGGGCCAGCGTCCCGGGAACAGTAAATGACTGATACAGGTACATGGTATATAAGATTTCCCTTTCCAGGTGGGCGGTGCCTGTTCAACGTGTTTCCATAGCTAGGTGTTTAGGTCCCTCTGTGCTTTGTCTCCAGAGTAACACTGTCTCTTCCGCACAGCCCGTCTGCCGCCCTGACCTTGTCCAGATTGCCGATTCACCAGGAAGTGTCACGGTGACTGTCTGCTGTGGATCCCGCCATCATCCGTCAGCCTGATCCCGTCACCGGTCCACGGTTCCACCTGGTAACTTCAGCCTGCACATCTCGCTGGATCCGGATCCCTTCTGCTGTTCCTACTCGGCACCTGAACCCGGTTCCAGTTATCCGTCCTACCTACGGCTCCCTTTGGACTGTAGACATCTCCTGTGCAGACTTTTGAAGGACTCATACTCTGTACCTCCAGTGTTCCGGCTACCGTGCATCTAGGCCCTCTGGTGGGGTGATCGGACAGTCCCTGTATAGAGGTTAGCTCCGGGTTGCCTCTCTGGGGGAGTCCGGTTCACAGTCCCGTTAATCCACCTCCAGGATGTTACAGATTGAACAGGCCATGGATTCCGCAGGAGCACAAGCGTCCCAGCTGGCCGGATTACAACAAGAACTGGTACGACAACGCGAGACCCAATCTCACATGCTGGCCTTCATGTCTTCAGTGGACACCCGTCTGAATAATCTTCAAGCAACAGCCAAGTCCCTGTCGGATCAGAACACGGCAGCAGCTTCCGTAGTGGCTTCCTCTTCAACCTCAAGACTCCGCCTAGCTTCTCCGCCCCGGTACGGCGGGGACCCCAAAGACCTGTAGAGGTTTCCTAAATCAATGCTCACTGCATTCCAAGTTGCTTCCACAACTCTTTGCCTCTGATCAAGCAAAGGTGGCCTTTCTGATGTCCCATCTGGAGGGTGAAGTATTGGCCTGAATAAATCCCTTGTGGGAGAAAGAAGATCCGGGGATTCCTTGAGGCCTTCCGTAACACCTTTGATGAACCAAGACGTACCTCCACGGCGGCCTCTTCGCTCCTTCGGCTACGCCAAGGAACCCTTTCGGTTGGCCAGTGCGCCATCCGGTTCTGCACGCTTGCCTCTGAGTTAGGATGGAACAACGAAGCATTGACAGCAGCCTTCTGGGAGGGCCTCTCCGGCCACATCAAGGATGAATTGGCTTGTCGTGATGTTCCTCCAACCTTGGATGGTCTGGTCTCAGTTTCCAGGAACGATCCAAGGAAGTATCCCAGGAGAGGCGACCGACACGTCACACCTCTACTCCGCAGAGCTCCACCGTCTCTCAGTCAGTGCCATCCGGCAACTCTACTCCCGAACCTATGCAAATAGATCGTCTGGAACAAGCCGAGCAACGCCGAGCAGAGTGGCTCGCCAAGGGTCTGTGTTTCTACTGTGGAAGCGGTACACACCTGCTTCGTTCCTGTCCCGAGAAGCCGGGAAACTCCAAAGCCTAGGGTTGGTAGGAGAGGCCAGCCTAGGTACCGGAACCCTCTCAGACCCGGTTACGCTGACTGTCGAAGTGACAACGGAGGAGACCCGGTTCACGGCAGAGGCACACCTTGATTCGGGGGCAGCGGGCAATTTCGTCTAACAGGCTACGGTGGACAAATATCGGGTACTCGTCATCCCTCTTTTCAAACCCCTCGTGATCGCCTCCATGGACGGGAAACCCCTATCCGAACCAGTATTGTTTATTACCAAACCCGTGGAACTCCATAATGGCGCTCTGCATACCGAAAAGATTGCTCTATATGTCCTCCCGAAACTGGCTCACTCACTCCTGCTGGGCCAATCCTAGTTAGTACATGATTCCTGTCGTCAGTTGGTGCTCTGGAAACATTACTCGTTGGGGCCCGTTTTGCCACGAGAACTGTCTACAGTCTGTACGGCCCGTCCATCAGTCACCGGCACCGGAGTCCCTACCGGGACTGCCTTCCGGGACTGCCTTCCGCATATTGGTCTTTTGTGGACGTCTTCGACAAGGAGGTAGAGGTATTACCGCCACATCGACCCTACGACTGTGCCATCGACTTGCTGCCGGGCACTACTCCTCCCCATGGATGGATCTATCCCTTGTCCCCTGCCGAGACCCAGGCCATGTTGGATTACATTGCAGATAACCTGGCAAGGGGGTTCATCAGGAGATCCTCGTCTCCTGCAGGAGCCAGGTTTTTCTTCGTCAAGAAGAAAGAAGATGACTTACGCCCTTCCATCGACTACCGGGGCTTGAACCAGATCACAGTAAAAAATAAATATCCTCTACCTCTTGTCCCGGAGCTATTCGATCGGCTCGGGGGGCCCGTATCTCACCAAGCTAGACCATCGCGGAGCTTACAACCTGGTCCGTATTTGCGCTGGAGACTAATGGAAAACGGCATTCAACACCCGTGATGGGCACTACGAATACTGTGTGATGCCCTTTGGTCTCTGTAATGCCCCGGCGGTCTTCCAGGAACTGGTGAACGACGTCTTCAGGGATCTTCTCTACGACTGTGTGGTCGTATATCTGGACGAAATCCTGGTCTATTCCCCGGACTTGCCGACCCACAGAAAAAACGTATGACTCGTTCTGCAAAGGCTTAGGGAGAACTGTCTGTACGCCAAGTACGAAAAATGTGTTTGAACGGACGTCCCTTCCCTTTCTGGACTACGTGATTTCTGACACAGGCTTGCAGATGGATCCCGAGAAGATGTCTTCTATCCTCAAGTGGCCTCCTCCCTCCGGACTGAAAGCCATCCAACGCTTCCTAGGCTTCGCCAATTATTATGGCCAGTTTATGCCTCACTTCTTTGCTCTGACGGCGCCTCTCTCTGCCTTGACCAAGAAGGGGGGCCAACCCAAAAGACTGGTCTCCTGAGGCCGACGACGCTTTCTGTTATCTGAAACGGGCGTTTGCCTCCTCTCCGTTCTCCACAGACCGGAGTTGAACTGACAATTCACCTTGGAGGTGGATGCCTCCTCAGGAGCCGGGGCCCTGCTTATGCAGAAGTCGTCCACCGGGAAGTTGGTCACCTGCGGCTTCTTCTCCAAAATCTTCTCGGCACCCGAACGCAACTAGACCATTGGCGAACGAGAGCTCCTGGCGGTCAAGCTGGCTTTGGAGGAATGGTGTTACCTGTTGGAGGGTGCGGTATTGCCGGTTATCAATTACACCGACCATAAAAACCTGGAGTATCTGCGATCCGCTCGAAGACTGAACCCGCGACAAGCCCGTTGGTCCCTGTTCTTTGTCCAGTTTGACTTCCAACTACATTACCGGCCCGCGGACAAAAACGTGCGGGCTGATGCCTTGTCCCGGTCCTTCGTTCCGGTAGAGCAAGAGGAAAAGACGAACCAGTCCATCATCTGTCCCAGTAAGGTCATCCCGGTGGCTCCCGTCACCCTGGCACAGATACACCCCCTGGGAAGACCTTCGTCATGGAGACCGACAGACTCCTTCAATGGGGTCATTCTTCTAAAGTGGCCGGACACACCGGTCAGAAGAAAACGTGGAGCGCTATCGTCCGTCACTATTGGTGGCCGTCTCTCCGTAAGGATGTCGTCTCCTTTGTCTCCGCTTGTCCATCCTGTGCCCGAAACAAGATGCCGAAACACCTGCCCTATTGCCGTCGCCTGCCTCTACCGATTCCCTCTGTTCCATGGCAACACATTGCCATGGATTTTATCACAGACTTGCCGTTGTCTTCCGGATATATGGTCACTTGGGTCGTGGTGGACCGATTCTCCAAGATGGCTCACTTCGTCCCCGTGGTCGACCTACCCTTTGCTCCGGAGCTCGCCGATGCCTTCATTCAGCATATCTTCCAGCTGCACGGCTTTCCCTTGCATATAGAATAAAGACTGGGGAACTCAGTTCACCTTGCGCTTCTGGAGAGCGCTCTGTAAACATCTGGGAGTGTGTCTCTGGACTTTTTCTCAACTTACCATCCCCAGTCTAATGGCCAAGTCGAACGTGTCAACCAGGTCCTGACTTCCTTTCTTCGACACTACGTCAACATCCATCATGACGACTGGTCCACGCTACTCCCTTGGGCTGAGTTCTCCCATAATCCTCACGTCAGTGTATCCTCCTCCTCCAGCTCTCCCATCTATGTTGTCTACGGTCTTAAGCCTTCCATCCCATTACCAGTATCCTCCACTTCTGATGTTCCCGCTGCAGATGCCCTGTCCAGGGACTTCTCTAATATCTGGAGTTCTGTCAAAACCTCCCTTGAACGTGCTTCTGCCCAGATGAAGAAACATGCGGACAAGAGACGCCTTGACCCTCCTTGCTTCTCTCCTGGGGATTTGGTGTGGCTTGCCTCCAAATACGTCCGGTTGAAGATTCCATCTTACAAGTTGTGTCCGCGGTACATTGGTCCTTTTCAAGGTCGTCAAAAGGATCGACGAGGTCTCCTACAAACTGCAGCTCCCTGCCACAATGCGGATCCCTAACTCCTTCCATGTATCCTTGCTCAAGCCAGTCATCCTCGGTCACTCCTCCTCCTATTGCTGTCGACTATGTGTATGCGGTAAGAGACATAGTGGCCATGATGAGAGTGCGGGGTAAGCAGTTCTTCCTTGTTGATTGGGAGGGCTACGGTCCCGAAGACCGGTCCTGGGAACCCCGGGAGAACATTGCTGCTCCTCTGCTACGCGACTTCTTGTCCCGGTTGCGGGGAGGGGGGCGTGAGGGAGGGGGTACTGTCAGGCTCCGGTCTCTGGTCCTCCTGCCCACGGCGGCCCCTCTCACTCCCCCTCCGGGGGTGCCTGTTCAAAATGTTTCCATAGCTAGGTGTTCAGGTCCCTCTGTGCTTTGTCTCATGAGTAACAATGTCTCTTCCGCACAGCCCGTCTGCCGCCCTGACCTTGTCCAGATTGCCGGTTCCCCAGGAAGTGTCACGGTGACTGTCTGCTGTGGATCCCGCCATCATCCGTCAGCCTGATCCAGTCACCGGTCCCCGGTTCCACCTGGTGACTTCAGCCTGCACATCACGCTGGATCCGGATCCCGTCTGCTGTTCCTACTCGGCACCTGAACCCGGTTCCAGTCATCCGTCCTACCTACGGTGCCCTTTGGACTATAGACATCTCCTGTGCAGACTTCTGAAGGACTCATACTCATACTCAAAATCATACTCAGACTCATACTCTGTACCTCCAGTGTTCCGGCTACTGTACATCTAGGCCCTCTGGTGGGGTGATCGGACAGACCCTGTATAGGGCTTAGCTTCGGGTTGCCTCTCTGGGGGAGTCCCGTGCACAGTCCCGTGAATCCACCTCCAGGACGTTACAGTTATTGTAGTGCCCGTACATTATGCTCAGCTCGTGCTTCTATAAACCTGCCCCCGTACACTTAAGTGGGCTCTCATCACTCCAATAATGCCAAACATGTGGACGCTACTGTAGTTTAGACACATTGTGGAGCTCAGAAGAGAGGGTGCCTTTGAATTGAGAGCGCAGATTTTTTTGAGGGCTTTTGTGCTACCAGTAACGTGGAAGCCTGCTATATTTCCGTTAGCTGATGATGGACCTGAGTGGGGACTTGTGTTTTTGTAGGTTGAGTTGAATGCCATTTGGTGAAAATGTTGGTACAGAACATTTTGGATGAGTTCACAGTTATCTTGTGCTCCACGCTGAGCACTTACATCGGGGTTTCCATATACATCTCCAAAATCCGTGATTCAGGTGAAACCCGTGACGCTTCAAATCACTAATGAGGCAGCACACTCGGTTTTCCCAGCTGAAGACACTTGCGTCTCTGCAGCATAAATTGACAGGCTGCATTTAGGAAAGCCGCGCTGCATGTCAGTTTACTCTGAGGAGAAAAAAAGTGAAGTGGGCCTAGGATTACTATCAATCCACTGTGCTTCTACCGCAAAATGCTACGGTTTGGACCCAGCTAAAAGACGCTGCCTCCAATATGCTGCTATTCCTGATTGTGGGCACGCATCCTTACATGTAATCCCAATGCAAATGCTCAGCGTCAAGTGCATGATAAATATGAGCCCCGCTATACTGCGATCTTTTAGAGGCAGAATGAAAAAATCAACAGCAGTTGAAGAATTAGGTATAGGTGATTAGGCAGCTTTATTCCACTGGTCAGTACAATTACAGCAATACCAGGTTTATATTTTTTTTTAGATTTGGCGACTAAACACACTAAAAACACTTTTTACATCATTTTTTTTGCATCACTGGATTTTGAAGGCTATAGTTTTTGTCACTCTTCTGCCATGTGAGGGCTTGTTTTTTGCGGCATGAGTTGAAGTTTTTATTGGTACCATTTTCAGTCACATGAAGGGAATTTTGTTTACTTACCGTAAATTCCTTTTCTTCTAGCTCCAATTGGGAGACCCAGACAATTGGGTGTATAGGCTATGCCTCCGGAGGCCGCACAAAGTATTACACTAAAAGTGTAAAGCCCCTCCCCTTCTGCCTATACACCTCCCGTGCTTCCACGGGCTCCTCAGTTTTGGTGCAAAAGCAAGAAGGAGGAAAAAAATTATAAACTGGTTTAAAGTTAATTCAATCCGAAGGAATATCGGAGAACTGAAACCATTCAACATGAACAACATGTGTACACAAAAAACAGGGGCGGGTGCTGGGTCTCCCAATTGGAGCTAGAAGAAAAGGAATTTACGGTAAGTAAACAAAATTCCCTTCTTCTTTGTCGCTCCTTATTGGGAGACCCAGACAATTGGGACGTCCAAAAGCAGTCCCTGGGTGGGTAAAATAATACCTCAGAATAGAGCCGTAAACGGCTCCGTCCTACCGGTGGGCAACCGCCGCCTGAAGGACTCGCCTACCTAGGCTGGCATCCGCCGAAGCATAGGTATGCACCTGATAGTGTTTCGTGAAAGTGTGCAGGCTCGACCAGGTAGCCGCCTGACACACCTGCTGAGCCGTAGCCTGGTGCCTCAAAGCCCAGGACGTACTCACGGCTCTGGTAGAATGGGCCTTCAGCCCTAAGGGGACCGGAAGCCCAGCAGAACGGTAAGCTTCGAGAATTGGTTCTTTGATCCACCAAGCCAGGGTTGATCTGGAAACCTGTGACCCTTTACGCTGGCCAGCGACAAGGACAAGAGTGCATCCGAGCGGCGCAGGAGCGCCGTACGAGAAATGTAGAGTCTGAGTGCTCTCCCCAGATCTAACAAGTGCAAATCCTTTTCACATTGGTGAATTGGATGAGGGCAAAAAGAGGGTAAGGAGATATCCTGATTGAGATGAAAAGGGGATACCACCTTAGGGAGAAATTCTGGAACCGGACGCAGAACCACCTTGTCCTGGTGAAACCCGGGAAAGGGGCTTTGCATGACAATGCTGCTAGCTCAGACACTCTCCGAAGTGACTGCTACTAGGAAAACCACTTTCTGCGAAAGGCGTGCGAGAGAAATATCCCTCATTGGCTCGAACGGTGGTTTCTGAAGAAACATCAGCACCCTGTTCAGATCCCAGGGTTCCAACGGACGTTTGTAAGGAGGGACGATGTGACAAACCCCCTGCAGGAACGTGCGTACCTGTGGGAGTCTGGCCAGGCGTTTCTGAAAAAACACAGAGAGCGCAGAGACTTGTCCCTTAAGAGAGCCTAGCGACAAACCCTTTTCCAATCTGGATTGAAGAAAGGACAGAAAAGTGGGCAAGGCAAATGGCCAGGGAGAAAAACCCTGAGCAGAGCACCACGACAGGAATATTTTCCACGTCCTGTGGTAGATCTTGGCGGACGTTGGTTTCCTAGCCTGTCTCATTGTGGCAATGACCTCTTGAGACAATCCTGAAGACGCTAGGATTCAGGACTCAATGGCCACACAGTCAGGTTGAGGGCCACAGAATTCAAATGGAAAAACGGCCCTTGAGACAGCAAGTCTGGTCGGTCTGGCAGTGCCCACGGTTGGCCGACCGTGAGATGCCACAGATCCGGGTACCACGACCTCCTCGGCCAGTCTGGAGCGACGAGGATGGTGCGGCGGCAGTCGGCCCTGATCTTGCGTAACACTCTGGGCAACAGTGCCAGAGGGGGAAACACATAAGGAAGCTGAAACTGCGACCAATCCTGAACTAAGGCGTCTGCCGCCAGAGCTCTGTGATCTTGAGATCGAGCCATGAATGTTGGGACCTTGTTGTTGTGCCGTGACACCATTAGGTCGACGTCCGGCACCCCCCGGCGGCAACAGATCTCCTGAAACACGTCCGGGTGAAGGGACCATTTCCCTGCGTCCATGCCCTGGCGACTGAGAAAGTCTGCTTCCCAGTTTTCCACGCCCGGGATGTGAACTGCGGAGATGGTGTAGGCCGTGGCTTCCACCCACATCAAAATCCGCCGGACTTCCTGGAAGGCTTGCCGACTGCGTGTTCCACCTTGGTGGTTGATGTAAGCCACCGCTGTGGAGTTGTCCGACTGAATTCGAATCTGCTTGCTTTCCAGCCACTGCTGGAACGCTTTCAGGGCAAGATACACTGCCCTGATCTCCAGAACATTGATCTGAAGTGAGGACTCTTGCTGAGTCCACGTACCCTGAGCCCTGTGGTGGAGAAAGACTGCTCCCCACCCTGACAGACTCGCGTCCGTCGTGACCACCGCCCAGGATGGGGGTAGGAAGGATTTCCCCCTCGATAATGAGGTGGGAAGAAGCCACCACCGAAGGGAAGCTTTGGTTGCCTGAGAGAGGGAGACGTTCCTGTCTAGGGACGTCGGCATCCTGTCCCATTTGCATAGGATGTCCCAATGAAGAGGACGCAGGTGAAACTGCGCGAAAGGGACTGCCTCCATTGCTGCCACCATCTTCCCCAGGAAGTGCATGAGGCGCCTCAAGGGGTGTGACCGACCTTGAAGGAGAGATTGCACCCCTGTCTGTAGTGAACGCTGTTTGTCCAGCGGAAGCTTCACTATCGCTGGAAGAGTATGAAACTCCATGCCAAGATATGTCAGCGATTGGACCGGTGTCAGATTTGACTTTGGAAAATTGATGATCCACCCGAAACTCTGGAGAGTGTCCAAAGTAACGTTGAGGTTGTGTTGGCATGCCTCTTGAGAGGGTGCCTTGACCAGCAGATCGTCTAAGTAAGGTATCACCGAGTGACCCTGAGAGTGGAGGACCGCAACTACTGTAGCCATGACCTTGGTGAAAACCCTTGGGGCTGTCGCCAGGCCGAACGGCAGTGCCGCGAACTGAAGGTGTTCGTCTCCTATGGCGAAGCGCAGGAAGTGCTGATGCTCTGGAGCAATTGGTACGTGGAGATAAGCATCCTTGATATCGATCGATGCGAGGAAATCTACTTGGGACATTGAGGCGATGACGGAGCGGAGGGATTCCATCCGGAACCGCCTGGTCATTACGTGTTTGTTGAGCAGTTTTAGGTCCAAAACAGGACGGAAGGACCCGTCCTTCTTTGGAACCACAAACAGGTTGGAGTAGAACCGTGACCCTGTTGCTGAAGAGGAACCGGGACCACCACTCCTTCTGCTTTCAGAATGCCCACCGCCTGCAGAAGAGCCTCGGCTCGCTCAGGAGGCGGCGATGTTCTGAAGAATCGAGTCGGAGGACGAGAGCTGAACTCCATCCTTCATGAGGAAGCCGCCTTGGAAGCGGCACCTCCGGCGGTCTTTTTAGGGCGTGAATTAGACCGCCATGCGTCGGAGTTCCTCTGATCCTTCTGAGGCCTTTTGGACGAGGAGAATTGGGACCTGCCCGCCCCTCGAAAGGACCGAAACCTCGACTGTCCTCTCATCTGTTGGGGTGTTTTCGGTTTGGCCTGGGGTAAGGATGTTTCCTTTCCCTTGGATTGTTTGATGATTACATCCAATCTCTCACCAAACAAACGGTCGCCAGAAAATGGCAAACCCGTTAAGCACTTTTTGGAAGCCGAATCTGCCTTCCATTCCCGTATGCGTATTGCCACCGAATTGGCGGCTGCAACCGCCGTACGGCTCGCAGAGTCCAGGACAGCATTAATAGCGTAGGACGCAAATGCCGACGTTTGAGAGGTTATGGACGCCACCTGCGGCGCAGAAGTACATGTGAGTGCGTCAATTTGCGCCTGACCAGCTGAGATAGCTTGGAGTGCCCATACGGCTGCGAATGCTGGAGCAAAAGACGCGCCGATAGCTTCATAGATGGATTTCAACCAGAGCTCCATCTGTCTGTCAGTGGCATCGTTGAGTGAAGCTCCATCTTCCACTGCAACTATGGATCTAGCCGCCAGTCTGGAGATTGGAGGATCCACCTTGGGACACTGAGTCCAGCCCTTGACCACGTCAGGGGGGAAGGGGTAACGTGTATCTATTAAGGCGCTTGGAAAAACGCTTATCTGGACAAGCTCGGTGTTTCTGGACTGCCTCTCTGAAGTCAGAGTGGTCCATAAACATACTCGTTGTACGCTTAGGAAACCTAAAACGGAATTTCTCCTGCTGAGAAGCTGATTCCTCTACTGGAGGAGCTGAGGGAGAAATATCCAACATTTGATTGATGGACGCAATAAGATTATTCACTATGGCGTCCCCATCAGGAGTCTGCGTTCCATGTCAGAGACCTCACCCTGGGATCTATGAAACACCCCGGGAGAACATTGTTGTTCCAACTGAGGGGGACCAGGGGGCAATGATTCCACAGTGCCCATGGTCTGAGATACCGGTCTGGACTGCAAAGCTTCTAGAATCTTAGCTATAGTCTCAGAAGTCTGTCAGTAAAAACTGCAAACTCCGTCCCTGTCACCTGGACAGTGTTAGCTGGTGATTCCCCCTGGGCCCCCCTTAGCAGAGGCTCTGGCTGAGCAAGTGCCACAGGGGCCGAGCAGTGCACATAATGAGGGTCAGTGGAACCTGCCGGTAGCGAGGTCATACATGCGGCGCAGGCAGCATATTAAGCCTGTGTTTTGGCACCCCTGCATCTTGTGGGTGCCATGCTGTTGTCTCCCCTGAGCAACACAATAGGGTATATAGCCAGAAATCCACCGTGCACCATACAGTGTAAAGTATAGCCTATAAACATATAATCTATAATTACACTTCTGCACAAGTGGGGCCAGCTCAGGAGCTGATTACCTCCCGCTTAAAGCGGTTGTGTGGCCACCAGCATCCCTGCCTGGGTCCCCCAGAGCTTGTCTCCCCTCTGCAGCGTTAGGGGAGCTGACAGAAATGGCTGCCGGCGTCCTGAGGAGAGGAGGGAGCCGTGGGCGTGACCCAGAAAGTGCGGGAACTGGTGCCCCACTGTGCACAGTGAGGGGGGTGGAGTATGCAAAGCATGCTCCAGCCCTCAGTGCTGCCGTCCTGTACAGCGTCCCGCCCTGCACCTGACTGGCAGGGCTGGGGGCGGGAAGAAAAGAGACAAGGCCGCAAAAGCCGGGGACTCGAGTTATAAGCGCGGCCGCCGTATAAGCGCGGTCAGCGCGGAAGTCCCCGGCGCACTAACAGTCCCAGCCTCTCCGCAGTGAAAACAATGGCGGCGGCGGTCAGCGCGGCAGTCCCCATACACTAACCCACTCAGCGGCGCTGCAGTGTGTAATGGCACAAAACGCAGTCAGCGCTGCGGTCCCCGGTGCACTAGCACACCCAGCAATGCTGGAGTGTTGCTGTGCGCGGTCCCCACGGGGACACAGAGTACCTCAAAGTAGCAGGGCCATGTCCCTGAACGATACTCGGCTCCTATCCAGCAGGGTCCTCAGGAGCTGTGGATGGAGCACGGTCTCCTGTGCCTGGAGACCGAAAGGATCCCACTTCGCCCAGAGCCCTAAGGGGGATGGGGAAGGAAAACAGCATGTGGACTCCAGCCTCCGTACCCGCAATGGATACCTCAACCTTAACAAACACCGCCGACAAGAGTGGGGTGAGAAGGGAGCATGCTGGGGGCCCTGTTATGGGCCCTCTTTTCTTCCATCCGACATAGTCAGCAGCTGCTGCTGACTAAGCTGTGGAGCTATGCGTGCATGTCTGCCTCCTTCGCACAAAGCAAAAAACTGAGGAGCCCGTGGAAGCACGGGAGGTGTATAGGCAGAAGGGGAGGGGCTTTACACTTTTAGTGTAATACTTTGTGCGGCCTCCGGAGGCATAGCCTATACACCCAATTGTCTGGGTCTCCCAATAAGGAGCGACAAAGAAAATATTTGATTGCTTTCTATTCCACAATCTGTGAGGCAGACTCAAAAAGAAACAGCAAGTAAGGAATAGTTTTCTTTTTACGCCATTCACCATGCTGTAAAATTGATCAGATAGTTTTATACTACAGATCGGTTCGATTACAGAGATACCATATTTATACAGCTTCTTTTTGTTTTGCGCTTTTACATCATAAAAACAATATTATAGGAAAAAAAAAATTATATTGTTGCATTCGAGAGCTATAACTTTTTTATTTTTTAGCTGACTGAGCTGTATGGTGGCTTGTTTTTTGCTAGACAAAATGACGTTTTCAGAGGTACCATTTATATATACAGCTGACTTTTTGATTGCGTTTTTATTCCACTTTTTTGTCAGCTGTATGTTGAAAAGACATATTTTGGTACTTTTTATTTTACCGTGTACACTTAAGGGGTTAACTAGCGTGACCGTTTTATAGCTCGGGTTTTTACGAATGTGGCAATACTAAATATGTGTACTTTTATTTGTTTATTTTTTTTTACATATATATTGGATTTTTTTTAGCTCTTTATTTTCTGATTTTTTTTTTTAATATTCTCACTTTACCTTTTCCACTTAGTCCCTTTACAGGGCAGCACCTCACAGTGCTCTGATCACAGCTGCAATGTTCTGCAGTTCTTGATCACTGCCAGGACATCTCAGCTGTCAGCACTGCACTGAGAGTGTGTGATCATGCTGCAGGCATGGTCACACAGGCTCTCTGTAGGCTCCCAGTAGTCAGGTAACCTGGAAGTCATGATGACGACCTTGTCACCATGACAATGATCAGGCTCTAGTGATTGCATCATGGGGGTCCCGATTAGCGGGAAGAGCAATACCTCTACTAAACCTCTATGTGTTGCGATTGGTACTGATTGCAGCAATTAGGGAGTTCAACAGCCAGGGACGGCACAGGCACCATCTCTGGCTGTGGGGGCATTGGGTCGGCTGTCAGGTAAGCCGAGCCACTGGCCACGTTCGTGGGAGCACAGCTCCCTGTGCCCTCACAATGGTTAGGACGTAACGGTACATCCCTTGGTTATTAAGTCACGTTGACATAGGACATACTATCATGTCACGCAGTCGTGAAGGGGTTAAAGGGAGTCTGTCAGGTAAGCAGTTCTGGGTGCATAGTTGCTAATCCTTGCCTAAAAGTCCCTTTATCTAATAACATACTTTTTCTTAAAATCTCTTTTTGTATTTTTAAAGATCCTTCATGATATGCTAATGAGCGCAGGGACTAGTCGCAAGGGCGTCCATTCCTGCACGAATTCCGCGCTCCTAGCATGTTATCACACCCATAGGGGCATGCAAACATGCTATTCCATGCCCATGGCCATCATGGGCAGTGACGTCCGTACCTCTGTCCGTTGCACCGCCTCAGAACGCTGGCTTGGGGTTAGTGCGCATGGATCAGAATGCCCCGCACTTCTGGTCATGCGCTCTATAAAGCCGGGTGTTTTTGTCTTGGCTTCAGAGAGGTCTAGTGCACATGATCGGAAGTGCTGTGACTTCTGATCCATGCACACTGACCCTAAGGCCTCCGCCACACATCCGTGAAAACCATGTCCGTGTAAAACGGGCCGTTTTTCGGGTCC
The DNA here is from genome assembly GCF_048569485.1 of Anomaloglossus baeobatrachus. Lineage (NCBI taxonomy): Eukaryota > Metazoa > Chordata > Amphibia > Anura > Aromobatidae > Anomaloglossus > Anomaloglossus baeobatrachus. The sequence continues at coordinate 481 of NW_027444329.1, read as the reverse complement.
GTTTTCCGTTTTTTAGGTCCGTTTTTATGGTATGTGTGGCCTGCGTGTGTATCCCGTATGCTAGCCGTATGTGCGTGTGGAATGTCCGTGTGTGCGTGAGTGAAATAACTGACATGTGTGTGTGTGTTGTCCGTGTGAAATGTACGTGTGTGATGCAAAATGTCGTTACTACATGTCGGAAGACAGAGTAGCGGGATGAGAATGAACTCGGGTGAACTTCACCCGACTTCATTCTCATGCCGCGGCTCTGTCTTTGTGCCGTGTACTGATTAGCGGTCACCTGTGAAGGATTCACCGGTGACCACTAATCCCCCGAGTGACTGAAGTGTCCCCCCCTATCTCATACTCACCGTTCCCCGATCACCGGCGCTGCACGGCGTTCACACTGTTCCGGCGGCTTTTTCTAATTTGAAAAAGCCGGCCGCCCATTAATCAATCTCGTATTCCCTGCTTTTTCAGGATTTTTTCAGGTGTGTGTGTT
>NW_027444328.1:0-24718 GCF_048569485.1 Anomaloglossus baeobatrachus | reverse complement strand
GAGGCGGAGGGCTTAGAGGACGACCAGTTGGAGGAACGAAAGGAGCGAAACCTCGACTGAATCCTACCCTGGGCAGGTTTCCTGGTCTTGGTTTGTGGCATGGAAGTACTCTTCCCGCCAGTAGCCTCTTTAATAATTTCATCCAGCTGTTCACCGAACAGCCGGGAACCAGCAAAAGGGAGCCCAGCAAGGTACTTCTTTGAAGAAGCATCTGCCTTCCACTCTCGAAGCCTCAAGGTCCTGCGGATAACGAAGGAATTAGCCGAAGCCACCGCAGCGCGGTGAGAAGCCTCCAGCATGGCAGACATGGCATGAGAAGAAAAAGCTGAAGCTTGAGAAGTTAAGGCAACCATCTCGGGCATAAATTCCCTGGTGAGGGAATGCATCTCCTCCAGACTAGCAGAGATGGCTTTGAGGGCCCACACTGCTGCAAAAGTTGGAGAAAACGCGGCCCCCACCGCTTCATACACGGATTTGGCCAGAAGGTCAATCTGACGGTCAGTGGCATCCTTAAGGGAAGTGCCATCAGCCACCGACACACCGGTCCGGGCTGAGAGCCTAGACACCGGAGGGTCTACCTTTGGGGAGTGAGCCCACTCCTTGACCACCTCAGGTGGAAAGGGAAAACGGTCATCAGAACCACGCTTTGGGAAGCGTTTGTCAGGACAGGCCCTGGGTTTGGTCACAGCGGCCTGAAAACTGGAGTGGTTAAAGAACACACTCTTTACTCTCTTAGGCGAGGTAAACTGGTGCTTTTCTGCCAGAGAGGGTTGCTCCTCTGATACTGGCGGATTGAGATCCAGTACAGAATTAATGGAAGCAATCAAGTCACTAAATTCTGAGTCACCCTCGTAAGGAGCAATGGGGCACATGGAGTTAGCCTCCGAGCCCCCTGTATAGGCATCCTCCTCATCCTGCGAGTCCTCAGCCCTTGAATCAGAGCCACGGGATGAGGAGGGAGAGGGAACCCTGCGGAGCCTCTTAGACGGACGGGGTCCGTGCCCTGATGATGAATCCTCTGTGAGCTCCAGTCCTAAAGGCCCCTTAGCAAGAGCATTAGAGGCACCCTGTGAAGGGGGCTGATGCATATTCATCAAAGTCCTGGACAGAAGTCCCATGGACTCAGCAAATGACTGGGAGATAGACCTAGAAAAGGACTCTACCCAGGCCGGGGGTTCAGCCACATGTGCAGGAGCAGCCTGAGAGACCACTGGGGCCGAGACCCCAGGCCGTGGCACCTCCAAGTTAGAGCAGACCTCACAATGTGGATAGGTGCTCGCTTCAGGCAGCGGAAGCTTACATGCAGCACATACAGCATAAAGCTTTGGAGCCTTGCTCCTTGTGTGAGACATGCTGCCTGAGTGGGGAGAAACAGCTTCTATAAAGGGAATGAATCCCAGGGAGAATATAGCAGAGGTCCACAACCGGAGACCGGCTGTGGCTTACCAGACCGTTGGAAGCGGTGTTGTGTGCCCTCCAGATCCCGAAGCCCGGACCCCCCAATGCACAGCACCTCAGCAGGGATGCAGAGTGCAGGACGGGCCAGAACAGAGTGAAACCTGCCCAAGAAAATGGCCACCGGAGAGAAGAGAGGGGGCGGGACGGGGGGCGTCCCTGTTGGAAGGGCGGAATCTGGAGGGCCATAGAGGCCTGCAGGGGGGTAGTCGCACACAAGCAGTGAGGAGGGTCCCTCCCCTGTGCAGGACGGCCACCGGGAGGGGCCATGCCTGTCCCTCAGCATGAGTGACATGCGAGGGCAGGTAACAGAAACTAGGCCTCCGGCGAAGCCGGGGCCTAAATTTAAGCAGCGAGGCCGACGCGCAGGCACCATCGGCGCGGTTCTCGAGCGAAAAGCTAGCGGACCGGCCGGAAATGCTAAAAAACACAGTAAACACACTCTCCCCCCACAATAAATGACAGGGACCCCCAACATATGAACGTCTCAAGGTACTTAGCTGCTGAGACGCAGGGCCAGGTCCCTGGGGGTGAGTGCTCCGGTCCAGCAGGGTCCTCAAGGGGCTGTGGCCGGAGACCGGTCTCCTGCCAGGCATGGAGACCGTGCTGGCTCACACTTCAATCCAGAGCCCAGGAGGGATGGTGAAGGAGCACGGCATGTAAGGCTCCAGCCTTGGAAATCAACCTTACAAAACCACCGACACAGTGGGGTGAGAAGGGACATGCCGGGAGTCCAGACGCGGACCCGCATTTCTTCAATCTTCTTCCAAAAAAAGGAAAAAAAGGAAAAAATCATATGAGAACGCATGTGTGGATGTATGCCTCCTGAACACAAAGCGAAAAACTGGTTGTGACTGGTTCACCAGGGGGTGTATAGGCTCAGAGGGAGGAGCTACACCTTTTAGGTGTAGTACTTTGTGTGTCCTCCGGAGGCAGGAGCTATACACCCAAGGTCTGGGTCTCCCAAAGGAACGTTAAAGAAATAAGAAAATATATTATCTAAGAAAAGTGGAGAAAAACATTGTACAACAATTTAATTATAGTTAGGATACAACTAATTTTTAATACATTTACTCAATAATTTAGTTTTTTGCATTTCTTGATTTTTCTTGCCTTATGGCATGTCATTTTTAATTTTGCATATCATATTTCTGTTTACACAACAACATGAGCACTATGCACTTTTTGTTTGCCTATTGACTACTGATGGACGGACCCAGACTATAAAAGTCTGGATCCATGCGGTTTCAAAAATACCCGAGTGCCGGACCTGGGCCTGAAATTCTCAGGGAATGCCGGATAATGATCTGGAAACTTGGGAAATTAAAAAAAGAAAGAAAAATTATAGAAAGTAAGGAAAAAGAGGGCGCGTTATACTTACCGAGTCTCCCACGCGGCTGTAACTGCTTCTGGGGTCGCTCATTATCGCTAATCCATATGTACTGCTGCCCCCACCCACCAGCCGTCTTCACGTCTGTGATTGGTTGCAGTCAGACAGAGCCCCCATCTATGTTTGACAGCGTGACTGACTGCTCTCAATCACACACACTGTCTGCATCTAGATTGGTGTAAAAACAAATAAATTTAAAAAATTGGAGTTGGGTCGTCCCATATTATGATACCCAGCCAGGACAAAGCTTACAGCTGCAGGCTGCAGCCCCCAATTTTGCACGTTATGTTGGCTGTGTATCAAAATAAAAGGAACCGCATGCAGCTTTTAAAAATAAAAAATATTTAAAAAAATAATTTTTAAAAAATAGTCTGCGGTTTTTCCTCCCCCCCATTTTGATACCCAGTCATGATAAGCGGACAGCTGAGAGCTGGTATTCTCAGGATGGGTTGGCCCATGGTTATTGTGCCCCCCCCAGCCTAAAAATAGCAGCCTGCAGCCACCCAGGACTGTCACATCCATTAGATGTGACAATGCCGGCATTTTACTCAACTGTTTCCGATTGCCCTGGTGCAGTGGCAATTGGGGTAATAAGGGGTGAATAACCGCAGTCATTAACCTTTCCTCGCGCCTGTGCATTACAGTACTTTGATCTGCCCTCAGCAGGGCAGATCAAAGTGCGCCTGCGCAGGACCACAATGTCGGCTTGTGTGGATGATGTAGATGCATCATCCACACTGGACTGGGAAGAAGGAGGTTGAATATCGCAGCAGAGAGGAGGTTTCGGACGGGAAAGAGAAGGCGCCGCACTGGAGAGCATAAACACCAATCAGACAAGACTGCCCCCTAGGTGAGTATTATAAAAGTGTTTTTTGCATTATACAGAGCGGCCTTGGCTCTTATATACAGTATTCAAGAATGTTGTATAAAAGAACTCAGTGGTATTGGCCTCAGCTTATAGTCCCTAAATCTGGTGACAGGTTCCCATTAAAAAAATCGGAGGAACACAAACTTACAAAATAAATCACCAACATACTTGTGCTTCTAAGGGTGTGATTTATTACGCCCATTATCTGTGCCAGAAACTCTACATTTCTGACCAGCAGAAATGAAAAAGCGATCAGACGGCTAATCCTTATAGTCCACTAGGGGGTCAATTAAAAAAAAAAAAGTTAAAAAATAAGTTTTAAAAAATAAAAAAAAAAATTAAAAACCTAAAAAAAACAATTAAAAGTATAAATCACTCCCCATTTGCCCCACTGAAAATCAAAGGGTTAAAAAAATAAAAAATATACACTTATTTGGAATCGCCGAGTTCATAAATCCCCAATTTATCAAAATATAAAATCAATTAATCTGATAGGTAAACGGCGTAGCGGCAAAAAAAAACCCTTCAAAAGGCCAAACAAGTTTTTTTGGTTGTCGCAAATTTTCAGCAAAATGCAATGAAAGGGGGTCAAAATCGTAGCATCTGCGCAAAAATGCTACCGTTAAAAACATCAGCACGAGGCGCAAGAAATAAGCCATCAAAGTGCCCATATTCCGAATAATGAGAACACTACGAATCACAGAAAATAGCGCAAAAAGTGGACCACTTTTTTTGGGACAAACTTTAAAATATTTTAATCACTTAGATTAAAGTAAACCTATTCATGTTTGGTATCTACGAACTCGTACTGACCTGAAGCATCACACCCACACATCAGTTTTACCATACAATGAACATGGTGAATAACGTACCCCACAAACAGTTGTACAATCGCACTTTTTTGCAACTTTTCAGTACTTGGAAATTTTTTGCAGTTTTCCAGTATAATATATGGTAAAACTCATGGTTTTATTTAAAAGATCAATACGTCCCGCAAAAAACAAGCTCTCACATGGCAAAATTGGCAGAAAAATAAGTTACAGCTTTTGAAAGAAGGGAATCAAAAAACAAACACAGAAAAAACATCCAGGGGTTAGGGGGTTAAAGGTGGGAGTCCGTGAGCACATCAGGGACATTGAGAAAACAAAGACTCTGCATGAGACGGAACACCTAAAATCCCTACCAAAACATTTCCAATTGTACCATGAATCTGACTCAAGCAAATTAATTATAAAGGCCATAGATCAGAGGTTAGAGGTGGTAACCTATTTAAGGCCCTTGCGCAACTTGAGTCACTTTATTTATAGATTGGACACAAGGACTCCTATTGGGCTCAATGAGAGCTTTGGCTGCTTTCTTTAATTGGGTATTTTTATGTGGTGTGAGAATGGGACTGTTTGTGTTAAAATTATTTTTAATAGTTTTTTTATCCATAATTTAGAGATCTGTATTTGCTAAAACCATACCTGAGGTGGTCTGCAAATTTTGAGGTACTTCACGCGACCCGCTCAGTGACTTAGATGTTGACTTTGATTGGGTCTTTTCCCTGAATGAAGTGCCTATGAGAAAATAAGAAAAAAGATTATCTAAGAAAAGTGGAGAACAACATTGTACAACAATTTAATTATAGTTAGGATACAACTAATATTTAATACATTTACTCAATAATTTAGTTTTTTGAATTTCTTGATTTTGCTTGCCTTATGGCATGTCATGTTTAATTTTACATATCATATTTCTGTTTACACAACAATATGAACACTATGCACTTTTTGTTTGTCTATGGATTAGTGATGGACGGACTCATACTGTAAAGGGTGCTTTACACGCTGCGACATCGCTAGCGATCTCGTTAGCGATGTAACACGCCAGATCACATACGATCTGCCGAGATCGCACATGTGACCGGCGCTACAAAAATGACCTATGTGCGATCTCAGCAGATCGTATGTGCGATCTGGTGTGTTACATCGCTAACGAGATCGCTAGCGATGTCGCAGCATGTAAAGCACCCTTAAAAGACAGCTTTCAATCTAGATGCACATGCTGTCTACATCTAGATTGGTGTAAAAATAAATTTAAAAAAATGGCGTAGGGTCGTCCCAACAAGGACAAGGCATACAGCTGCAGGCTGCAGTCCCCAACTTTGCACGTTATCTTGGCTGTGTATCAAAATTAAAGGAACCGCATGCGCTTTTAAAAATAAAAAATATTTAAATAAATATTTTTTAAAAAAAATGTTCTGCGGTCCTTTCCCCGCCCATTTTGATACCCAGTCATGATTAACCGACAGCTTGGAGCTGGTATTCTCAGGATGGGTCGGTCCATGGTTATTGTGCCCCCCCGCAAGCCTAAAAAAAGAAGTCCGCAGCCATCCAGGACTGTCACATCCATTAGATGTGACAATCCCGACACTTTACCCAACTCTTTCCGAATGCCCTGGTGCAGTAGCAATTGGGGCAATAAGGGGATAATAACAGCAGTCATTAACCTTCCCTCACACCTACGTATTACAGTACTTTGATCTGCCTCAGTAGGGCAGATCAAAGTGCGCCTGGGCAGGACCGCAATGTCGTCTTTTTTGGATGATGTAGACGCGTCATCAAAACTGGGCTTGGAAGAAGGACAGAGATCGCAGCAGAGAGCAGGCGTCGGACCGGAGAAAGGAAGTGCCGGGCTTGGACAGCAGCGACACCCATCAGACCAGACCGCCCCCCCCTCCCTCCAGTTATTAAAAAAATATTTTTTACATTATACAGCACTCTCTGGGCTCTTATATACAGTATTGTGGAATGCTGCAAAAAAGGACTCAGTGGTAGTGTCCAAATCTGGTGACAGGTTACCTTTAAAAAAAATCAGAAGGAACACAAACTTACAAAAAAATCACCAACATACTTGTGCTTCTAAGGGCGTGATATATTACTCCCAGTGTCCATGCCAGAAAGTCTACATAGGGATGACCACAAGGGATTTACAGGTGGGAGTCCGTGAGCACATCAGGGACATTGAGAAAACAAAGACTCTACATGAGATGGAACACCTAAAAACCCTACCAAAACATTTCCAATTGTACCATAAATCTGACTCAAGCAAATTAATTATAAAGGCCATAGATCAGAGGTTAGAGGTGGTAACCTATTTAAGGCCCTTGCGCAACTTGAGTCACTGAATTTATAGATTGGACACAAGGACTCCAATTGGGCTCAATGAGAGCTTTGGCCCTTTAATTGGGTATTTTTATGTGGTGTGAGAATGGGACTGTTTGCGTTAGAATTATTTTTTAATATTTTTTTTTATCCATAATTTAGAGATCTTTATATGCTAAAACCATACCTGTGGTGGTCTGCAAATTTAACGCAATGCTAGTCTCTCATATAGGCCCTTTGGAAAAATAATTGCTCATCCCTGATCCATGCTCTTTTATGATTTTATTGTTAATGTTAGAACATTTTTACATGTACCTTTTCCAAAATCTATAAAACAAATTGTGAATAAAATATAAAGTCACAGATGTAATCATACCAGATGTAGAAGAATCCGAAGGAAACACCTCACTGCAGATTAAAAAAAAAAGAAAAACACAACACATTACTACATGCATGTAAAACTTATCAACTACAATAAAAAAACTTTCACAGAACTGCTTTCACATACAGCACTCGTATTTTTGATGTTCTATGGGGCTATGCACATGTCTGATTTTTTTTCCTCATAACGAGTGGTCAGCATGGAAAAAAAAAAAAAAAAAAATCGGTGACATGTCAGATTTTGATCCAAGTGTGGGATCAAAATAGGCAATGTAAGGCCTATTTTAGACATCAGTGATTCTGGTACGTATGTGCTAGTGTTTATACGTACCAGAAATATGGGCATACGCAGACCCATTATAATCAATTAGTCTGCGCACACATCAGTGATTTCTCACTGACCGTGTCTCCGTGCGGTGTACACGCATGTCTGTGATTGCCGCAAGGAGACATGTCCGTTTTTCTGGCATCACTGATGTTCCACGGACCACACAGTGGTATGATCTGTGAAACACGTACCAGAAAAACATGGACATTGAAAATAAAAAACATTTTCAACTCACCTTCTCCAGCGACGCTGTGTTCAGCCTGTGCTTTCAGCTTTTTCCTGGCTGTCTCATTATGGTATGCATATTCATTTATGCAGCCAGAGACGGACCCAGAAGAAGCTGCAGAAACTAGAGACAGTGGCAGGCAGATGCTACAGAGCTGGAGACTTCAGCACCATGGACAGCAGCAACAGGACAGGTGAGTATATCTCCATGTGCAATCACGGATGACGGAGCACGGATCACGGATTGCACACGGACAACCCACGTTGAATGCATCACCGAACACCGAACATGGAGGGACATATGCGTTTTTTACATGTCAGTGAAAAACATCCGTGATTTTCACTGACGTGTGAAACAGGCCTAAGTCTGTGTGTCCGTGGCAATAATCAGAACTGCATTTTGATGACATCTGACCGATTTTCGCGGTCTGGCAGAATGTAAAACATGGAGATTTTTTTCCTCTCCAACTCTGAGGAAAAACTGATGCAACCCTGTTCATACTCATTGGACTGGTTTTCTCGAATGTGGAGAAAACAATGGCGTAAACCTCCCCTTTTTGTAAGTTGTGGGCGCTCAGTAACTGCTTTTACTGAAGTCTGTCTTCTTCCCTATAATTTGTGTAGGTTTCTAGAGCAATTATAACACGTTTTTCCTACCATGGTTAGTCATTTTTACATTTTAATTTAGTTTAGAAATGTACTGGACAATTATTGTAGGCATTATTTTATTACCGATATTTTCCTACTGCTCTATAGATATACTGTTACAGCAGGTCAGTTGCAGGAGTTCAATAACGGTCTTTATTAACATTCAATTACAGCATTATACACTTTAATGTTCTTATATATTTTTCAGTTCTCTTCCTTTCTTCTAATTTTTTTCTTCTTTTATTTTTCGTTTACTATATAAACACATCTGAATAAAATTTGGTTACACAACACACGTGAAAACGCTACAAACACACAAAGAAGCCATGAAAAAAAAAGTGCCATTCATCCCAAACAGTGTATTCAGCTGAGGCACACGCATGCATCTGACAGAGTGAGGGAGAGGATTCAATATTCCTCTGTGTTTCCACCTCCTCTTCTAACTCCTCTAGTGAGAATGAACCCCCACCTAGACGCCCCCGGACTTCCGATGAGGAATGCCGACAGATAGTGATCCCCAATGGTCCTCACACCCTGGCAATTAGGAGTCTCTGATTCCCGGTTTTGTGGCTTCATCAGGAATCCAATTTGATACTGCAGGCCTCATAGAAAGAGACTATTTTAGCTCGTTCACCACTCAAGCCCGTTTCCACCAGTTTATAACCTTTTACATGCTTCACAGGAAAATAAAAAAAAGCAATATGGAAGGAAAAAATGAATCTAACTTTTTCGCAAAAAATGTTACTATAGCCCACAAATTACTCTAATGGACACACCAATTCTTGGGCGGTTGCGGGCTGCTATTTTTATCCTGAGGGGGCCCAATAACCATGGAACTCCCCTGCCTGAGAATACTAGCCACTTTATCTTGGCTGTCAGAGTTATAGGGTATTGGTGTGCACTCAGCTAGAGTATGGTTTCATTAGAGGTGCTAGTGTGGGGTCAATAGTCCCAGAACATATTATATAATAGACACTGCACTCTCTTGTTGATAAAATGAAGACAAAAAGTTTTTTTCTTTGCAAAAAAGTGATTATTTATTTGATGGCGACAAAAGATGGTGGACGTTTCGGCCCAACGGCCTTTATCATGTATAGTCGCTGTGAAGTGAGAAATAAAGAAATCAATATTTACATATATTACATAATATACAACTATATTATCTTGGCTGGGTATCAAAATTGGGGGAAATGTCACAACGATTTTTTCAATTTATTTATTTAAATAATTCAAAAACGCATGGTGTTCCTCATATTATCATATACTGCCAAGATAACGCACACAGCTGGGTGCTGCAGCATGTAGCCATCTGCTTTATTTGTGCCGTGTATGAAAATATGAGGAACCATACATCATTTTTTTACAATTATTTACTTATTTTTAGTCCACGTTAGGGACCCAGACAGATAGTGTGATGGCAACCAATCACAGACGCTGGCACAGAGAGTGGGTGGGGGTAGCAGGACTGCAACAAATCACCAACACTGTTACAGAGAGTGGGCGGGGGAAACAGTGCATATTCATGAACTTTAATGATCGGACCAGAAGTAGTGTGACAGCAATGGATAAACTCGCTAAGCATAATTCTACTGCTTTAATGACTACAAGTCATTTTTTCCACTGCGCCTCCCATAATGCCAGAGTCGCGGGCGGGGGCCAGTCCTCCGTCCCGGGGGCTGCTCGGGGGGATCACGCTCGGGTCCGGTACCTTCTCTTTGGTGGCTCGAGAGGAGCCGGACCCGGGGCTCGAGCAGCGCTCCTCGCCCACGAGGGTGGGGATGGGTGCCCCGAGGCCTGGTGAGATAGTGCCGGGAGTGATGGCGCAGGTTGGACTGGGGGATGGTGGGCGGTACTCACTGTCACCTTGAGAATAACACACACAGAGTTTGTATTTATCCAGGAACTGCCGGTGAACGTAGGTCCTCGGCGGGTGTTATTCGGATCCCACCTGCAGTACAGCAAGGTCCTCCCTCTCCTTCTCTGTTCTCCTCCTCGGCCGGGAACGGGGAGCCCACTCCCCGGCGGTGATCCGGGCCCTCTCTCGGTATCGGCGGGCCACTACCCTGTCCCGATCACCTCAGGTCCCTTCCTCACGCACAGCCTGTCCCGGCACTCCTGGAGCACACTTTACTATCGGGGTCTTCACCTCTCTTTTAGCAGCATCCCGAGAGCTACAACTCCCGACTGCTCTCCTCTCCCTACTACATCTCACTCCCTAAAACTCCTCCCCTTCTGTTCTTATCAGTACACTGGGGGGAAGGGTGCGGTTGCCTTGCTATACCAGTGGGATCAGGTTACCAAGGAGGATTAACCCTGTGACTACCTGGTTTTGCCAGGGCGTCACACCAGTAGCAAAGATGGCTGTGGTATTACTGTGATTGGGAAGCAAACATCGCATGAATAGAGGCTGAAAATCAGTCAACAAATATGCGGGGAGGAGACTCGAAAATCACGAGGCAAGGAGAAAAATACAAAAATAATCAATATGGTCTAAGATTACCCAAAATGTATGATACAAATAGCAGGGCAATACTAATATGTGGGTGCCAAAAACAAAGTAAAATATAACTTTTATTAATGAATAATAAGCACACTGACAGACAAACAAATAAGCTGTAATGAAACAGGCAGTGTCCCAAAGAGAAAAAACCAAAGGGAAAAAAATCTAATTAAATATTTAAGATGTCCATCTAGGATATAGGAGGGGGGTAACAGTCGTATCTTTATCACAACCAAATCCCATAGAAACTCCCAACAGAGAGGACAATAACAACCATAGGGATGATATGCACAATAAGCAGTAAGAGAAAAAGGTCACCATAAAGTAGAGGGGGAGTTCAAATATTATTACCACACCATACTCTCCTTGGTGGCAACCCTTTGACTTCAGTCATCAAAGCTCCTGGACCTCCCGACACAATTTGTTACACTCATCAGGGGAGAGACAGTAGCCAGTAGAGCAGTTAGATCTTACTCATGAATAATGCTGGGCAAATACAGAAACATCCGGGCGGTGTATTTTATTAACCATAGGATACATTCTATGTGTATAGCTCTTCATTTGGCCTTATCATTTTTATAGGGACATGTTCTCACTCATACATTGTTCCTGCCTACAGACTGCCTTTATTCAGGCTTTGAGCGGGATGGGTTGTTTAGGCCTTGTGCGCACTAGGCGTTTTTGCTGCGTTTTTAGCGGCGATTTTTACCGCGTTTTTGTGCTGAAAACGCAGTGACATTGCTTCCCCAGCAATGTCTATGGGTTTTCAGAAATGCTGTCCGCACACAGCGTTTTTTTGTAGCTGCGTTTTTGTGGTGACCACAAAAATGCAGCATGTCAATTATTTCTGCGTTTTTCACTGCGTTTTTCACCCATTGAGTTCAATGAGATGTTCAACAACGCAATGAAAAACGCATATAGCTGCGTTTCTATGACTAAAACGCAGCTATAAACGCAAGGGGTGGGCAGTAAAGTGACGTGTAGAGGAAGAGGATTCCTTCTGTTGGTAAACACAGAAGCATGAATCCTCCCGGTACCATCACCGCTGCATCCACAACCCGCCCGGTGCCATGTCAGCTCCGTGCGGCGCCATGTCTGGGCGGGAGGTGGAGGCAGCGGCGAAAACAAAAGTGAACAGTAGAAAAAAAAAATGTCATATATACTCACCTGTCTGCAGGGTCCCGGTGCCATGCCCGCTCCCAGCTCCTGTCCCGGTACCGCCGCTTTGGCTGTGTGCAGTCTCCCCGGGGCACGTACGAAGCTTGCAGGACCTGGCGGTGGATCACTTGATGCAGTCACCTGACGCATCAGCTGATCGTAATTCTCGCGGTGTCGCCGGCTTTTTCGCGCCCGGCCGGCTATCAGCTGATCCTGCCGTCAGGAGACTTCATCAGCTGATTACCGGCAGCTCCTGCAGCGATGGGACAGGATCAGACTCTCATCCGATAGCTCCAGGAGCTGCCGGTAATCAGCACAGACGTGAGTATTTATTTATTTTTTATTTTTTTTTATACTTCAGCTGATTGTATAATTGGCTTTTATACAATCAGCTGATGTGTGATGTGATTCACGTCCTTTAACCTGACACATCATCTGATCGCTTTGCCTTCCAGCAAACCGATCAGATGATATTGGATCCGGATTGGACGGCGAGGGACCCTTGACCCAGGATTACTGCGGAGGGGGGGGGGGTCTTTATTTCAATAAAGATGGAGTCACTAATTGTGTTGTGTTTTATTTCTAATAAAAATATTTTTCTGTGTTGTGTTTTGTTTATTTTTTATCTTTACTAGAAATTCATGGTGGCCATGTCTAATATTGGCGTGACACCATGAATTTCGGGCTTAGGGCCAGCTGATAATATACAGCTAGCCCTAACTCCATTATTACCCAGCGAGCCACAGTCACCAGGGTAGCTGGAAGAGTTGGATACAGCGCCAGAAGATGTCGCTTCTATGAAAGCGCCATTTTCTGGGGCGGCTGCGGACTGCAATTCGCAGCGGGGGTGCCCAGAAAGCTTGGGCACTCTGCACTGCGGATTCCAATCCCCAGCTGCCTAGTTGTACCTGGCTGGACTCAAAAATTGGGCGAAGCCTATGTCATTTTTTTTAAATTATTTCTTGAAATTCATGAAATAAAAAAAAAAAAAGGGCTTCCCTATATTTTTGATTCCCAGCCGGGTACAAATAGGCAGCTGGGGATTGGGGGCAGCCTGTACCTGCCTGCTGTACCTGGCTAGCATACAAAAATATAGCGAAACCCATGTCATTTTTTTTTTCTTTTTGGGCAAAAAACTCCTGCATACAGTCCTGGATGGAGGATGCTGAGCCTTGTAGTTCTGCAGCTGCTGTCTGCTCTCCTGCATACACTAGTTCTGCAGCTGTCTGCTCTCCTCCATACAATGAACATTTTGAAGAAGGAAATGACATCAGACCTTTTTTTTTTTCTTTTCATCAACCATCTTTAATGGCATTGTGCACTGATTAAAAACGCAGTGAGCAAAAACGCAGCAAAAATCGCACCACATCGCGGTAAAAACGCATGCGTTTTTGTCGCGTTTTTTTAGCTGCGGGTGCGTTTTTTGAGACAAAAGCGCACAAAAAAACGCAGCGTGAAAAAAACGCCTAGTGCGCACATACCCTTAGGCTACACTCATGAACGTGTTTTTCTCTGCTATGTGTGCTTTGAATTAAGCTATATCTCCCCCTGAATTCTTTTGGGAGGTTTATGACCGCATAATAACAGTTTATTGATTAATAACTGTAATTGGTTCCCCCCCCCCCCCCCCCCGGTTATTTCTCCTATGAGAATTCACTTTGTGACACTGCATGTTTCATTACAGCTTATTTGTTTGTCTGTCAGTGTGCTTTTTATTGTTAGTCATTAATAAAAGTTATATTTTACTTTTTGGCAGACACATATCAGTATTGCCCTGCTAAGGACCAAAATACTCAACGAGAAACGAATAACATGAACACTGTACTATTCGTGCGAGTAACAAAAATCGCTCATCACTAATTATAACTAATGTACTCAATGAGTCCATTAGAGAATTTTAGATCTAAAAGCACAATCTATTTAGTTTCTATCTTTAGAAACGATTTTTTTTAATGTCTCCTCCACAGATATAAACATTTATGTCGTCTGTTCCCCCAATATGGAAACTTTTGAGATTACAATGATGGAAGTCATGAAAATGTAGTGGAATTGGATGCCATTTATCACTGTTTTTATATTTTTAACATGTTCAAGGGCACAGACTTTTAGCTATTGAGTCGGTATGCCTACATGGGCAAGGTTGCAGGGAGAGGTTGCTAAGTAGATGACTGACGTGGCATTGCAAGTAAGATTATGCACAATTCTATATCTTTTCAAACCTTTTGAGTCAGAAAAAGAGAATGTCCTGAACATGTATAAGGTGGGCCATAAGTATGGATGCATACACTCTGATAAAAAAAAAAAAGTTGAATTAAAAATGGCTGCTTTGCAGATGGCCACCATGGGCATGACCCGGCCTCAAATGTTTTGCCCCTCCCATGTACTAATAAGCCACAAACGGTAAGGTGATATCATCAGGGTGTATCCATATTTATGGCCCACCCTTTATTTACATTCAGAACAATTACTGCATGCCAGCGGCTGGCTGCCAAATTTTGGCATGGGGGGAAAGTACACAGGAGTGGCCCATGAATAGCAACCCATTCTTAATAGGAATCTGTCATTAGGTTTTACTGATATATAAAGTACAGCCACCGCCTTTAAGACTTCTTTTACAGTAATCTAGTAAGCTGCATGTATTTCCCCAAGCCCCTCTGCATAGTACAGAAAAAGAGCTTTTATTATACCCACCGCCATTGCGGTACGGTCCGATGGGCATCTCTGGTCTTGATCCAGTGCAGCTTCTTCTTACAATCGCCATCGCCATTAGGCTGAGGAAAGTATTGCAGTGTGCATGTGGCGGCTTTATTTCTGGGTAATCAGCACTCTTTAGCCTTACCCAGCCCTTGCCAGATCAAAGAGAAGTATGCCTGTGCAGGAGCGAGGTCGGGAAACACATGTGGATGACGTAGGACACATCCGCTACACAACGCAGGGAAAGGCAATGGCTCTTGTAGGAAGAAAAAAGGCTCCAGATCAAGACCAGAGGTCCCCATCGGACTTGGTCGCCAGCTGTGGATATAAAAAAAAGCCCTTATTTGTGCTATGCTTGGGGTCATACACGCAGCTTACTATAATGCTGTAAAAGCAAATTTAAAAGTAGTGGCCGTACTTTATATTAGGAAAAACCTTGTGACAGGTTTATGTTCAGCTGCTTCATAGGCTGTGTTCACTCAGCCATATTGTCTGTGAGTACGGCCTGTGGAAAAAACTGACAGCACTTGGACCGGTTCCTATGAGCTCTTGCACTTCTCAGGTGTCATACATGGGTACGTATTACAAACTTTAAGCCAGATATACGCTTTCAAATATGTAGTAAAGCAATGTACACTGTTCTTTTCTACACTCCTCAAAAAAACATATTTTTGTGTCGTGGTCACGGGCGGCCTAGCCTGCCTCCGTTGCCCCGTGGCGTACAGAAAATGGCAGAGAAGAGATGATGGAGGTAGTTGTGAGGTGGTTGTCGTGACGCCACCTGGGGTATGCGGTCAGGGAATGGGCCGCCGCTGCTGTCGGTGTCCTCCGGGGCAGATGGCAGTAGCAGCCAGGGATGGGATTGCTCTCCACAGGTAGAACGGGCCCCAGGGAGGATGATGAGGGGAGTAGTAATGGCAGCAGGGAGTGGCAGTACGGGTAATAAAGAGTCCAAGTCTATAGTTGCGGTTCCAGGTTGTTTACTCACTTGTACGATGCCGCTCACTCAGGTAATACCGGTCACTTCCTATGATGGGCTCCATCTAACCCAAATCCCTTTAGAGATCAGTCGGGTTTGGTGTTCAGTGGGTTTCTCCTTGTAATGCCTGTCTGTAGATCCCCTGGCTTGAACCTACGAGGGGACCCTGGATTTCACGAGATGTACTCTTGTCCCTATCTGCAGGTGCTGCGGTTCCGATGTGGGGTCCGGCTTGAAGCGAGGCTCCGGATCCTTTATGGCATTGTGCTCAGGCGCTATGTGGCCAGGGAAGATTGACACTTTCCCCATCCGGGCATATTCTGGAAATCCAATGTGAAGTATGATCTTTCCTAGGGTCCTGCCACCCTGTGTGGTGTCGACTCCGTAGGGAGCAAGTTCACTCTCCCTATGGCAACCGTGTGAGCTCTCTCCTCCTTCCCACCGGAGCACCTGTAAGATGCAACTGCTCCCATCCTCTCCTGCTGGAGAACTCTCTAACTGTTCTGTTGGCTCCTGACTCACCCTACTAGCTGCACCTCACCCCTCCCAGGTCCTAAGCTAGTGGGACTGGAGCCCCAGTTGAGGGCATCCTGTAAATGCCACTCTGTCGGCGACCCCTTTATCAACCGACCCTAGTTTAGTCCCCAGTAGGAACAGGGCAACCTAGTGTGTAATGTGGTGAAACCTGGACTGACCTCCTCAGGAGGTAATGGCAGATACTATAACAGCTTTTAAAAAAGGGCTGGATGATTTCCTCAGTACACACAACATTGTTGGTTACAAGTGACTTAGGGACAAAATGTCGAATTGGTGGAGGAAGGTTGAACTGGATGGACCTAGGTCTTTTGTCAACCTATGTAACTATGTAAAAGGGAACGGGGTTTAGCATTACACCCAATGTTAGGTGCCATATTCTGTGGCGACTGAAGCCTCAGGGGCGCCACACATACGTCTATGAATATTTTTTGTGTATTTTTTCAGATACTTGATCAACCAAGTCACCAATGTAAACTTCAACTCCACATCAACAAATAGTGGTTATAGTATATGATGTACCAGTCACTTATCCTGTGTATATCATATGATGTCCAGATATTCTACCAGTCACATGTTAATTGTATATAACATGAGATATCTGTACATACAGTATATTACATAGAGTTTACAGAATAATACATTTCTAGCATATATACAGGGCTGAAATAAGTATTGAACATGTAACTGATTTTAGTAAATGCCATTGAAATGAATTTCTTACCAGATGTCGGTAACAACCCATCCAATCCACACAGGCAAATAAATCAAACCACCGATGTCCATAACTTAAGTGATTTGTAACGAAATAGAGAAAAAGTATTGCACACACTTACTGAAATTTAATTAATATTTTGCACAAAAGCCTTTGTTTGTGATGAAGCTTCAAGACACTTGCTGCCATATGCTGAAAAATACCCTCACACCATGATGTTCCCATCTCAAAACTTCACTGTTGGTATGTGTTGTTTTTTTTTTATTATTTGCTTCCAAAGTGTTCAATTTTTGTCTCATCTGACCAGACTATGTTCGCCCATTATTTCACAGACTTGTCTAAATGTTGTTGAGCAAACTTTAAACATGCTTGAATATACACTTTGGTCAAAAATTGAGTCTTTCGTGGTGAGCGTGCATACAGGCCATGGAGGGGGGTGTATTGCGTATTGTTTTCTTTGCAATAAGGCTGTGTGCGCACGTGTGCAATTTTCCTGCATTTTGGCTGCGTTTAAAACTGCAGCGCCTCAATGACAAAATGCATGCGTTGTGCTTCCCCAGCAAACTCTATGAGAAGTCTGCAAATTTCCAAACGCACGTTGCTTTTTTTTAGACAGCATTTTGGATGCCAAATATTTGACAAAATCGAAGCAACATGTCACTTATTTTGTGCATTTTGGTTGCATTTTTCACCCATTGAAATGAAGAGGTGTGTCAAAACGCAACCAAAACGTTTAGCTGTGCACTTGCACTGCATTTTTGTTGCATTCTGCATGCTTTTTTCACAAACAAAACAGGTTTTTCGGTCTCTCTCTCTGTCGATGTCGGTCTCACTCTCTCTGTCTGTCGGTTGGTCTCTCCCTCGCTCTGTCGGTCGGTTGGTTTCTCCCTCTCACGCCCTCTCTCATACTCACCGATCACTGGCGTGGCGTGGGGCTGCACAGCTGTCACACTGCTCCAGCGTCTTCTCCTGCTTTTGAAAATGCCGGCCGCTCATTATTCCACCTCATACTCACTGCCTCACCCGCACACCGGCGCCTATGATTGGTTGCAGTCAGAAGAGCCCCTACGCTGAGTGACAGCTGTCTCACTGCAACCAATCACAGCCGCCAGTGGGCGGGTCTATATTGTGCAGTAAAATATATAAATAAAAAATTTAAAAATACGGCGTGCAGTCCCCCCTAATTTTGATACCAGTCAAGGTAAAGCCACATGGCTGAGGGCTGGTATATTCAGGATGGGGAGCCCCACGCTATGTGGCGCACCAAGCCTAAAAATATTAGCCAACAGCCGCCCGAAATGCCGCGTCCATTAGATGTGACAGTCCAGGGACTCTACCCGGCTCATTCCCATTGCCCTGGTGCGGTGGCAATCGGGGTAATAAGGAGTTAATGGCAGCCCATAGCTGCCACAAAGTCCTAGCTTAGTGATGGCAGGTGTCTATGAGACACCCCCCATCACGAAACTGTAGTGAAATATATAAACACAAACACCGAAAAATCCTTTATTTGAAATAAAAGACGAAAAAAACACCCTCTTTCACCACTTTAATAATCCCCAAACACTCCTCCAGGTCTGACGTAATTTACACGAGATCCCACAACGTTTCAGCTCTGCTACATCGGAAGCTGACAGGAGCGGCTGTAGAGCACGACCGCTCTCCGTGAGCTTCACGGAGCAACTGAAGTGAGTCACGCTGTCAGCGGTGACGTCGCTCAGGTTCCCCGCGGCCGCAGCTGGATCCTCCAACTGTCTCAGGTGGAGGACTTCAGCTGTGGCCGCAGGTAACCTGAGTGACAGCACCATTGATTGTGCGGCTCACTTCAGTCACTCAGGTGATTTGCAATCACAGGTGAGTCCTTCACTTGTGATCACAAATGAGGCCGCGACATAGAGAGCCGCGTGATGACAGTGAACTCGGGTGAAGATCTTATGTCACTGCTGCGGACCCCTGTGTTCTGGCACTGACCTCAGAGGTTCATCTGAGTTCATTACAGCACACAGAGATAGAAGATGGGCTCAAGAGCAATTGGTGGAACAAGCCACTAATTTGAAGGACGTTGTGCAGGAGAAAGGGGGATCTGCTGAAAAATATTATGCCAGGCTCCAACGAGTCTCTCGGATCTCGGGTTCACTACGACCAATAAGTCACAAGCCAACCTCCTAATCACCACCTTTTTTGAAGGTCTGCAAACAGACCTTAAGGACATGGTAATGTCCACTCGACCCGAGATCATAAATCCTCCTGCCAAAGATGCTATCCTGGTTGTTAAAAGCTTCCAGAGAAGCCTGGTAAAACATCCAGCCCCGAAATTTAAATAGAATACCCCAGCACTGGTGTATACTAACACACCAGCGCAGCCCTTACCACAGCCCATGCCCCAACAGGGCCCAAACCCTGTCTATGTACCTTCAAACCACAGTGTCAACAAGAATACTGCCCTATGCAGCAGCAGCCATAATACTTTCAGCCACAGCATATTCAGCCACAACATAACCTTGTTATGACAATAATCAACGTGGCCATCAAAACCAATGTCTTATCTGTTGGCGTTGTGGCCAGCCCGGTCACTTCCAGAGAAGGTGCCGTACCCTAAAAGAGTGTGGCCGGGTACCCTCAAAACCATAACCAAAACCTGCAGCACATAAATGCACAATGAAGGTGTGGCCAATCAAATTCTGTCGTGATGGTCAGTTCAAATCAGGGTTTTTCTACATCTGTAACTTTAGATGTCACAGGGACCTCTATTAAATTCATGGTGGAGACTAGGGCGGTCAATTCTATTGTTAAAATATTTGATATACCACCTGATCACACCCTGCCCCTTTCTGATGATGTCCTTACCCTAGTGGGCGTAGATGGATTACCCACTACGCATACATTGACCGGTACCGGATGGATCTTTCCCTGTAATTCACAACCAGTTCGTGTTGTCAAAAAATCTTTCGAGTCAATTTATTAAAATTTGATTTGTTGAATAAATTAAAGGTCGCTATAAATTAAGATGGAGAAGGAGGTATTACTCTCACCCTGACTAAAGTAAGTTTCCCAGAAGGGTGTGAGGAGACTTGCCTCCTACGGGTACTTCTTACTGTGATGCTCTCTATGCCATGTGCTGATGAATCTGATGTAGACCATTATGGTCAAAAGGGCCTAATGATGTGGGTAAACTCCCTGTAGATCTAGTAATGATCTATCTGAAGCCAGGTGTGCCTTTTTCCTGGAGTATCACAGTATCCCTTTAAATCAGTCCAAGAAGCGGGTCTCCAAGGCCAAGTTGACACTGCAGCGAGACGTGAGAGTGACAGGGAAAGGTGGGGGCTAAGTCAGCTCCTAAGAAAAAAACTGACGAAGAAGAGAAAAAGGAAAATAAAATGGTTTCAGCAGAGATTTGCAAGGCTGCATGTGTTTCACTTTTTACTGATGAGTGTTTCTTGGCTGGTTGGGTGGGTTTTGTTTAACCCTTAGAGTTCAGGATTTCACCAGATATTATTAATAGTATCCTGCTAATATCTAAATAATTAAATTAACTTTGCAGGGAAAATTAGATTTTTTGAAATATGCAAATTAGGGTTTTTTTGTTTTTATGGTCATCTTTTTGTTTTGTGTTTCTGCATACAAATTGCCAGTATTAATTAGTTTTCTTTTCTTTTACAGATACAGAATATATATGAATCGTGTTGTCTATTGTAAGGTTTCAAAATTTTCCAGCAGTAGAAGGCACAGCAGACATATTGGATAGATGATCTAATGCATATTTCTTTAGTTTTTGTTTTTATAGATGGACAGACATATTGGATAGATGATCTAATGCATATTTCTTTTTTTTGTTTTTATAGATGGAACAAGATGCTGGTCGATTCTACACTGGAAATATCACGGTTTACACAACATGAGGTAGTGTACATTTGAACCACTCCCTCCCCTTCTATCGGTACAGGAGGAAGTGACATATTAATCCCCTCTCTAGTGGGTGAAGCAGAGGTAGGTAAGATAGTCAAAATGTGTATGTAGGATGTAGATCTTTCCTGTTGTCAAATGAGCTAGGTATGCTGTAGATAAAGTCTAAATCTGAGCTGATGGAATCGGATGGAGATCCCCGCACAGGTGCAGCTGACCAAGAAGCAGTGAACGGGCCTAGAGTTGAGGAGTCCTTTACCAATGCATATGGACCATACCTCGGTGGCACCTGTCACGTCAGTGACTTCTGTTACTCCTTGTGTTCTTAAATCCCTACAGGAACAAGCGAATCAACAAGGAATGGAGTGCGAGATGCAGGGAGCCAGCTGACTGAGGAAGGTCTGTGGATAAAGGGCGGTAAGCTTTCTCTGCCATGAGATCTCTTCTCAATGATGGCCCAGGTAACATGGACTAAAATCTGTGAAAGACGAATATCAGTGTGTGCTTTGGTGATGCCAGGGTTCAGTACCCAGGTGGGCAGACTCACCCGGTCTTGTAAAACACGTTCTTAAAACAATGAGACAAAACTGAAAAGAGTTCACAGAAGCACCCTGCACCTGCTCTACCCATTTTTAGAGACCGCAAACTGATTATAGATGTATATCATGAGCACGTTGTATGCAAGTCTGTGCGTGTTGTGTAGATTTCTTTCCAGGTTTGGTCAGAGGCATTCCAGTGCAGAAAGCAACATCATTGCTGAAAATCCACATAATGCAAGTGGTATGTAAAAAAAAACACAAAAAACAAACAGGTCTCTATGTAAAATGATTTTTTTGGTTTAACACAAGGCACGTACAATTTTCATATGATTGACTAAATAGTGAAATAAACAAGTGTATTTTCTAATTCCAGATCCTAAATCAGGGTTTGTAGTATATGGTTTTCAGTCAGGACACTGATTAATCCTAAAGGGACAAGCGAGAAAGAGTCATGAGTCAAGATTAGATGAGTTGATCCAGCTTGTCCCCACCATAGAAATTTCGATGAAGCTCAATGGCAGGACAACATGGATTCACGCCTCACATTACAGAAGGGTCGATCCACCGGAGCTGCACTGAGCATCCTGCTCATTCTGTATAATTGAGTATTTTTCAATAAACGAGTCCAGTCTATGACATTGGCTCATACGGTGAACACGTTTTGTGTGATCATTGTCTGATTCAGTAATATCTGCACAGATACAGTCATATGAAAAAGTTTGGGCACCCCTATTAATGTTAACCTTTTTTCTTTATAACAATTTGGGTTTTTGCAACAGCTATTTCAGTTTCATATATCTAATAAATGATGGACTCAGTAATATTTCTGGATTGAAATGAGGTTTATTGTACTAACAGAAAATGTGCAATCTGCATTCAAACAAAATTTGACAGGTGCATAAGTATCGGCACCCTTAGCAATTTCTTGATTTGAACACTCCTAACTACTTTTTACTGGCTTACTGAGGCACTAAATTGGTTTTGTAACTTCATTGAGCTTTGAACTTCATAGGCAGGTGTATTCAATCATGAGAAAAGGTATTTAAGGTGGCCACTTGCAAGTTGGTCTCCTATTTGAATCTCCTATGAAGAGTGGCATCATGGGATCCTCAAAACAACTCTCAAATGATCTGAAAACAAAGATTATTCAACATAGTTGTTCAGGGGAAGGATACAAAAAGTTGTCTCAGAGATTTAAACTGTCAGTTTCCACTGTGAGGAACATAGTAAGGAAATGGAAGAACACAGGTACAGTTCTTGTTAAGCCCAGAAGTGGCAGGCCAAGAAAAATATCAGAAAGGCAGAGAAGAAGAATGGTGAGAACAGTCAAGGACAATCCACAGACCAGCTCCAAAGACCTGCAACATCATCTTGCTGCAGATGGTGTCACTGTGCATTGGTCAACAATACAGCACACTTTGCACAAGGAGAAGGTGTATGGGAGAGTGATGCGAAATAAGCCGTTTCTGCAAGCACGCCACAAACAGAGTCGCCGGAGGTATGCAAAAGCACATTTGGACAAGCCAGTTACATTTTGGAAGAAGGTCCTGTGGACTGATGAAACAAAGATTGAGTTGTTTGGTCATACAAAAAGGCGTTATGAATGGAGGCAAAAAAACACGGCATTCCAAGAAAAGCACTTGCTACCCACAGTAAAATTTGGTGGAGGTACCATCATGCTTTGGGGCTGTGTGGCAAATGCCAACACCGGGAATCTTGTTAAAGTTGAGGGTCGCATGGATTCAACTCAGTATCAGCAGATTCTTGATGAATAGTGACGACGTTGCAGTTACGCAGGGGGTGGATATTTCAGCAAGACAATGATCCAAAACACCAATCCAAATCTACTCAGGCATTCATGCAGAGGAACAATTACAATGTTCTGGAATGGCCATCCCAGTCCCCAGACCTGAAAATCATTGAACATCTGTGGGTTGATTTGAAGCGGGCTGTCCATGCTTGGCGACCATCAAACTTAACTGAACTGGAATTGTTTTGTAAACAGGAATGGTCAAAAATATCTTCATCCAGGAACTCATTAAAAAGCTACAGGAAGCGACTAGAGGCTGTGATTTTTGCAAAAGGAAGATCTCCAAAATATTAATGTCACTTTTATGTTGAGGTGCCCATACTTATGCACCTGTCAAATTTTGTTTAAATGCAGATTGCACATTTTCTGTTAGTACAATAAACCTCATTTCAATCCAGAAATCTTACTGAGTCCATCATTTATTAGATATATAAAACTGAACTAGGTGTTGCAGAAACCCAAATTGTTATAAAGAAAAAAGGTTAACATTACTAGGGGTGCCCAAACTTTTTCATATGACTGTATATAGCTAATTCGATCCATGCCTCTGATACTCTGAATGAAGATACCATTAGCTATCTTCACCTAAATTTCTCCTTTGACACTGCCAGAGGGTGCATTTTGTTTGTACAATTACAGAATGCAGCGTGCGCACATACCCTAATGCTACCTGCTTATTCCAGGTCTTTCTCTAGCTCTCCACAGTTAGTCCTTTGCTCTTGGTCACCTCTTCTGATAATTTTTTTCACTCCTCTGTCTGAAATCTTGAGACAAGCACCTAGGTGTAGCCGGTTTATGGTGAAATGTTCTTCTTTTCAATTCTAGATTATGGCCCCAAAAGTGCTGACTGGAATTTTTTGTAGTTTAGAAATCTTCTGTATCCAATGCCATCAGTATGTTTTGCACAAGAAAGCTGCAAAAGTCGTGAGACAGCCCATTGATTTTACCCATCAGGCAACGTTTCTTGTATGGCACCTTGGTAATGAGTCACTTTTTTATAGGACATCAGTTGAACCAGCTGCTATTTTTCAATAAGTTGCAGGATTGCTTTCTAATTACTGATAAGATTTCAGCTGGTGTCATGACTTTCCATGGCTTTTTGCACATCTTTCTTTATGCATTCAATACATTTTTCCTGTTATTTCTCATTATTACACATCACTTAATTTATGGACAGCTACGGTTTGATTTCTCTTTCCTATGTGGACTGGATAAGTTGTTACCAACATCTGATGAGAAACTGTCAAACATGGTGGTGGCAGCATCATGGTTTGGGCCTGCTTTTCTTCAGCAGGGACAGGGAAGATGGTTAAAATTGATGGGAAGATGGATGGAGCCAAATACAGGACCATTCTTGAAGAAAACCTCTTGGAGTTTGCAAAAGACCTGAGACTGGGATGGAGATTTGTCTTCCAACAAGACAATGATCCCAAACATAAAGCAAAATC
>NW_027444327.1:0-24727 GCF_048569485.1 Anomaloglossus baeobatrachus | reverse complement strand
GCCACAACCGAAACAAGTTTGAGGTATATTGCAGTTTAACATTGTCAGATTTAATCCACGAAACATAGTGTAAAAAGGCCCCTAAACAGCCTCTTACCTGGTCCCTCAAAGCCAGGATTTCTGGAGATCCTCCTGCCCCGTGCTGTAATACAGATGGATTCACATCTCCGCTGTGCCTGCTGGAGCGCAGTTACAGGTGTGTGACAGATGAAGCCACAATACCTGCTGCACAGGAACTCTACTTTTTACTGTTGTTTTTTTTTTTTTTAAACTAATTTTTAATTTCTCTAATTTCTCACTGTATTTTTGGAATCTCCAGAACACTGGGCATGGCACATAGTCTACCATTGTTTGTTTGCGGGTGGTCTAGTCATCTTTTCGGGCAATGTCTGTTTGCGGGTAGTCTAGTCATCTTCTCTATCAATGTCTGTTTGCCGGTGGTCTAGTCATCTTCTCGGGCAATGTCTGTTTGCGGGTGATCTAGTCATCTTCTCGGGCAATGTCTGTTTGCCGGTGGTCTAGTCATCTTCTCGGGCAATGTCTGTTTGCCGGTGGTCTAGTCATCTTCTCGGGCAATGTCTGTTTGCGGGTGATCTAGTCATCTTCTCGGGCAATGTCTGTTTGCAGATGGTCTAGTCAACTTCTTGGGCAATGTTTGTTTGCGGGTGGGCTAGTCATCTTCTTGGGCAATGTCTCTTTGCGGGTGGTCTAGTCATCTTCTCGGGCAATGTCTGTTTGCGGGTGGTCCAGTCATCTTCTCGGGCAATGTCTGTTTGCGGGTGATCTCATCATCTTGTTGGGCAATATATGTTTAGGGGTGGTCTAGTCATCTTCTTGGGCAATGTCTGGACAACTCTGGTGTCATCCACGACTTATTCATTGTAATGACAGTCAGCTTGTCCACATTAGCTGAGGACACGTTTATGCATCTGTCTGTGATGACCCCCTGGCTATGCTAGACGCACGTCACTGTACACTTGCGGCAGGGGAGGCCAGCTCCTCCAAGGCGTATTGTGGAAGCTCAGGCCATGTCTTCAATTTTGCCAGCCAGAAATTTAATGGTGCAGACCCATCAACTAGCACTGTGATACGTGTAGACACATACTCTTCCACCATGTGTGAGAAACACTAACTGAATCCGCACCATATCAGATGGTGTTACTGGATGGTGTGGAGGGCTACATATGAATTGTTGCCACATTGCGGCCATGATGACCCTTCTTGCGGAGGTGTGGCTGGTGCAACCGCTGCGTTATTCACTTCCTCCTTTGTCGCCTTGTTGTTCCACCAAGCCCCTGATGTTTTATGAAAATGCCATAAGTACAGCGTTACACAGCTTGGACTTATATTTGTGCAGTTTTTGATCCTGCTCCAGTGGCAAAAGCCTAGATGTTACGTGTTCTTTGTAGTGTGGGTCCAGCAGCGTGGCCACCCAGTAATCACCACTGGTCAGAATCCTTGCAGTTTGAGGGTCATTGAAGAAAAAACAAAAAGCCAGCACTAAATGTGCACTTCAGCACTAAACATTCCAAACTGTACTTATTATAAAAATTTTGAGATTTTTGGCAAAAAATTGCAATTTCTTGAGCTGCCTCGCCACGTCACGGCAAATCTCATTTGAGGCAGTCCTACACTAAATATTTTTATAAAATGTGCCATACGGCCTCACATATGAATAGTAGAACTGCTTTTAGCAGCACTCACCTGGTCTATTTCAATCCCGTACCCATGACTGAGTCATGGCTGTGGGCGGGACAGGTCCAAGCAAATGCTGCATGAAGTAAATAGCCTGTGGACAGGGCCTGATGACAATGTGAACAGTCACCAACCGCTAAAATCTAGACAGATGGAATACATCCCAAATTGGTGTTCATAGCATAGACCAGGTGAGTGCTGCTAACAGCAGTTCTACAATTCATATGTGAGGCCGTATGGCACATTTCATAAAAATATTTTAGTGTAGGACTGCCTCAAATGAGATTTGCCGTGACGTGGCGAGGCAGCTCAAGAAATTGCAATTTTTTGCCAAAAATCTCAAATTTTTTTTATAATAAGTACAGTTTGGAATGTTTAGTGCTGAAGTGCACATTTGATGCTGGCTTTTTGTTTTTTCTTCATTGAATTGGTCGGTGGTTGACCTCCACCTTGCTTTGCACCCCAATTTGGGATGTATTCCATCTGTCTAGATTTTAGCGGTTGGTGACTGTTCACATTCAGTCATCAGGCTTTGTCCACAGGCTATTTACTTCATGCAGCATTTGCTTGGACCTGTCCCGCCCACAGCCATGACTCAGTCATGGGTACGGGATTGAAATAGACCAGGTGAGTGCTGCTAACAGCAGTTCTACTATTCATATGTGAGGCCGTATGGCACATTTCATAAAAATATTTTAGTGTAGGACTGCCTCAAATGAGATTTGCCGTGACGTGGCGAGGCAGCTCAAGAAATTGCAATTTTTTGCCAAAAATCTCAAAAATTTTTATAATAAGTACAGTTTGGAATGTTTAGTGCTGAAGTGCACATTTGGTGCTGGCTTTTTGTTTTTTCTAGTTTGAGGGTCATTGCCTAGGCACAACAGCATGTATTGGCTCATGTGTGCCAGGCTGCCCAGAGTCAACGAGGAACTGTCCTCAGTCGCAGGTTTGTTGACGGGCTTCTCTGTATCCTCCCCCAGCCATGCTGCAGTGATGCCCTTGACCAGTGATGCCCTTGACCTAAATTCCTAACCACCTTGCTGGGCAGATGGTTCCTTCTCCTCTGAAACTGTCCCCTGGCTGGAAAGTTGGGGACATGGCCACTTTTGGCCCAGAAATCGTACCTTGGAGCCCAGTGTGGATGATAGCCCAGATAAATCAGTCAATACTTCCTCATGCTCCTCTTCCTCTAGTGCCACCACCTTGTCTATCATGGTCTCCAGCAATTTTTTTCAGCTAGTATAGAAGTGGTATAATGCCGCTGATTATGGCATCATCAGCATCATCAGCGCTGGCCATGTTGGTAGAGTATTCAAAGCAGCGCAACGCGGCACACAGGTCATACATGGAAACCCACTCGTTGGTAATAAAGTCGTGTTGGTCCACAAAGTGATCCTGCTGTGCTTGCTGCAGCTTAAGCTCCACCATTGCCTGCTGCTGCTCGCACAGTCTCTCCACCATATGTTGGGTGGAGTTCCACCATGTTGGTACGTTGCATACAAGGCCATGAGCGGGAAGCTGAAGTGACTTTGCAGTGCAGACATGCGAGCAGCAATAAAGTGAGAGCCAAAATAGCGCACATATGGCCCGTACTTTCATCAGAAGCTCTGACACTTGTATTTTTGTGAGGAAGCGTATGTAACACCTGCCTGGATAAACAGACTCAGGTAGGATGTAATGGACAGACTAAAGGGAAGCCCTTCACCAAGCAGGACCCCAGAACCCTGAAACCCTTTTACCCCTATACAGGGATTTGGAATTACACAGGGCCCTGGGGATCTCTACCCGTGGAAGGCTGCAGTCCGATGAGAGTAGTCGTCAGGCAGGGTCAAACCAGGAACAGCAGAACAGGGACAGAATTGGCAGGCAAAGGCGTAAACAGAAAACGTAACAGTGGTCAGATCCGGGTCGGGCAGTGAGGTACAAAACAGCAGGCAGAAGGGTAGTCAACAACAAGCAAGTCAGCGCACAGGAATCACAAAACAAACAGCACATGAGCCAGAATCAGAACTATCTCTGGCAGAGGTCAGCAGACAGGAGGGGGAATAAGAAGGGTGTGGTGTCTTCCAATTGGCTGTAGCTGAAAGCTGGCAACTTCAGCTGGGAGACACCCGCCACCTACAGTCAGCCAGCGGTACTCTACAGTCAGCCAGCGGTACTGCAGATTCCAAGATAACCCAGCCCAGTGGATGATCGGAGCCTGTGCCCACCGGTGCTGCTGGCATCGACCCCTCTCCCATCACCAGCACCATCCACGGCAGGAACACGGCGTCGCCTGGCGATCGGAGCAGAAGTTGCTGGAGCAGACTCCGGCAGTGACGTAACAGTACCCCCCCCTCCACAAGGGGATTCTGGACCCTCAAAACCCGGCTTCCCAGGAAATTGGAGGTGAAACCGCCGGACCAGACCCTTAGCATGAATATCGCTTGGAGGGACCCATGACCTCTCCTCAGGGCCGTTACCCTTCCAATGCACCAAATACTGTACCGCCCCTCTGACAATACGGGAATCAAGTATTCTCTGTACCTCATACTCCAAGTTACCTTCAACCAAAACAGGAGGGGGGTCACTGACTGGGTGAATGGGGACACGATATAACTTGAGCAGGAACTTATGGAACACATTCGATATCTTAAAGGACGGGGGGAGTTGCAGACGGAAAGCTGTTGGATTAATGACCTTGATTATCTCGTAAGGTCCAATAAATCTCGGACCCAGCTTAGCAGAAGGGACCTTGAGTTTAA
The DNA here is from genome assembly GCF_048569485.1 of Anomaloglossus baeobatrachus. Taxonomy (NCBI): domain Eukaryota; kingdom Metazoa; phylum Chordata; class Amphibia; order Anura; family Aromobatidae; genus Anomaloglossus; species Anomaloglossus baeobatrachus. Next base: position 20,288 of record NW_027444327.1, on the reverse strand, counting down.
TATTCCGTGTGGATAACCATACCTTGTCCCCAACTCCAAGGCTAGGGCCCTTGGAACATCTCTTATTAGCAGAGGAGGCTTGACCAACCTTTGCCTTCTTCAGGTTCTCTTTCACCTCAGACCAGATAGCCTTCAATTTGTCCTCAGTTGATTCAGCCTCAGGAGTATCCACCACAGCGGAAGAAAAAGAACCAAAATGGGGATGCAACCCTAAATTGCAGAAAAAGGGGGTAGTCTTGATGGATTCCTGATACCGATTATTGATAGCGAACTCAGCTAGCGGCAGATATTCCACCCAGTCAGACTGACGGTCAGACACATATCACCGGAGATATTGTTCAAGGGTTTGATTGGGACAATCGGTTTGACCATTGGTCTCTGGGTGGTAGGCAGATGAAAAAGATAGCTGTATATGGATCTTCTTACAAAACGCCCTCCAGAATTTCGAGACGAACTGTGTTCCTCGGTCAGAAACGATATTTTCCGGAACCCCGTGTAACCGCACAATATGCCTAATAAACAACTTGCTAAGAGTTTCAGAATTGGGTAATCCGGACAGAGGAACAAAATGACACTGTTTGCTGAATCTATCCACTACTACCCAGATACAGGTCTTCCCTTCCGAGGGTGGAAGGTCAGTGATGAAGTCCATGGAGAGATGTGTCCAAGGGCTTACTGGGGTAGGTAGGGACTGGAGAAATCCGGCAGGGCGGGTACGAGGTGCCTTGGCTCGAGCACAAGTTTCACAAGCCAGTACATATTCCTTACAATCTTTCGCTACGGTTGGCCACCAAAAATGCCTGGTTACTAATCGGAGGGTATTGCCGATAGCAGGGTGACCTGCCAGCACAGACTTGTGGGATTCCTGAAGTACCCGTAGGCGAAGTGAGGGGGCGACAAACCGTTTATGGACAGGAGTGGTTTCAGGAGCTTGGTCTTGGGTATTATGGACCTCTTCTATCAAATCTAAGGAAACAGATGACATAATAATGCCCTTAGCTAAAATATGCTCTGGTTCAGAGTTTTCAGACTGAGAGGGACAGAAGCTATGGGAAAGTGCATCAGCTCTGGTGTTCTTGGTACCGGGCCGGAATGTTACCACAAAATCAAATCTGGAGAAGAACAATGCCCACCTAGCTCGCCTAAGATTGAGTCTCTTAGCAGATTCAAGATAAGTGAGGTTCTTATGGTCTGTGATGACTGTGACCTTATGTTTGGCGCCTTCAAGGAAGTGGCGCCATTCCTCGAAGGCCCATTTAATTGTCAACAGCTCACGATTACCAATGTCATAATTTCTCTCTGTGGGAGAAAACTTGCGGGAAAAGAAGGCACAAGGACGAAGTTGAGTGAGAGACGGAGTACCTTGTGATAGCACCGCTCCCACTCCAACCTCGGATGCATCGACTTCCACAATAAACGGACGCATAAGGTCAGGCTGAACCAGAATCGGGTCTGAGGAGAAACATTCTTTTAATTTTGAGAAGGCATGGATCGCCTCTGGCTTCCAATTAACCACATCAGCCCCCTTTTTTAGTCAAATCAGTGAGGGGTTTGGCAATTTTGGAAAAATCTCTAATAAATTTGCGGTAAAAATTAGCAAACTCAATGAAACGCTGCAAGGCTTTCAGAGACTTGGGTTGTACTCACTCCTTAATTGGTTGAAGCTTAGAAGGATCCATGCGGAAGCCTTCTGCGGACAATATATAGCCTAGGAAATTAACCTCTGCCTCAAAAAAAACCACATTTCTCATATTTAGCAAATAGGGAGTTCTCCCTGAGTCTCTGGAGTACAGTGCGGACATGTTGGACATGTGACGTAGCATCCGGAGAATAAATCAGGATGTCATCCAGATAGACCACCACAAACTGACAACAAATATCTCTGAAAATGTCATTTACAAAGTTCTGGAACACAGCCGGCGCATTACTCAATCCAAAAAGCATTACCAGATACTCATAGTGTCCCTCTGGAGTATTAAATGCCGTTTTCCATTCATCCCCTTCTCTGATGCGGATTAGGTTATATGCTCCCCTGAGATCCAGCTTGGTGAACCACCGGGCTCCTATGAGCTGGTTAAACAGATCGGGGATGAGTGGCAGAGGGTACTGATTCTTTACAGTAATAGCATTCAGTTCACGGTAGTCAATACAAGGTCTGAGGCCACCATCTTTCTTATCAACGAAAAAAAATCCAGCGCCGACTGGTGACCTGGATGGTCTGATGAACCCTCTCTGCAGACTGTCTGCTATATAATCTTTCATGACCTGACGCTCCGGACCAGAAAGATTATATATTTTACCCTTGGGGAGTCGGGACTTGGGGACCAAATCTATGGGGCAGTCATAATCTCTTTGCGGAGGTAATTTTTCAGATTCAGATACAGAAAACACGTCAGCAAAATCCCTGAATGCATGAGGTATGAAGATAGGGTTCAGCTCTGGTCAGGTTCACAGATAACGACATACACGTCTCCTGACACTCAGGGCTCCAGCGCACAATCTCACCCTGGTGCCAGTCTATTACCGGGTTATGTTTACGCAGCCATGGCATGCCCAATACCACTGCTGCTGTCAGTTTCTCAAGAACAAAAAATGACACAGATTCTACATGCAGAGCCCCAACAAGCATGGAGATCTGTGGAGTTACAAAAGTAACCACACCCTGCGTGAGAGGTGTACTGTCAATAGCAGAGATTCTAATAGGTGCATTTAACCTGAGAAAAGTCAAACCCAGCTCTTTTGCTACAATAGTGTCTATAAAATTAGCAGCAGATCCACAATCAACAAAGGCCTGCAGCCGCACAGATTTACCCGGGTGAAACAATGAGACAGGTATCATTAACCTCATAGGGTCTGCAGGAAGTACCTGGGCACCTGCGCGGGTATCCTAGGGCCTGCTCAGGTGCGGTTGCTGCCTTGGAAACGATTGCCTCAGAGATCCAGGCACTCCACGATTGGCTCCACAACGTGATCTGTTCCCTTGCAGTTGACGGGACTCTGGACATGCAGAGGTCGGTGCTGTAGGGGCTTGAACCTGAGCAGACCTGAGATCCTGCACTTGCTGTGTAAGTCCATGTACCAGGCCAGAAAGGGTGTGCACCTGATTCAGCACAGCATGGAGAGAATCCATTTTTTTTGTTTTGTTTTTTTTTGTTTAGTGGGCCAGAGATAATGGAACACATGCCTGGATAAACAGACTCAGGTAGGATGTAATGGACAGACTAGAGGGAAGCCTCCCACCAAGCAGGACCCCAGAACCCTGAAACCCTTTAACCCCTATACAGGGAGTTGGAATTACACAAGGCCCTGGAAAACTGTACCCGTGGAAGGCTGCAGTCCGATGAGAGTAGTCGTCAGGCAGGGTCAAACCAGGAACAGCAGAACAGGGACAGAATCGGCAGGCAAAGGCGTAAACAGAAAACGTAGTGGTCAGATCCGGGTCGGGCAGCGAGGTACAAAACAGCAGGCAGAAGGCTAGTCAACAACAAGTAAGTCAGCGCACAGGAATCACAAAACAAACAGCACATGAGCCAGAATCAGAACTATCTCTGGCAGAGTCCAGCAGACAGGAGGGGGAATAAGAAGGGTGTGGTGTCTTCCCATTAGCTGTAGCTGAATGATGGTACTTCAGCTGGGAGACACCCGCCACCTACAGTCAGCCAGCGGTACTGCAGATCCCAAGATAACCCAGCCCAGTGGATGATCGGAGCCTGCGCCCACCGGTGCTGCTGGCATCGACTCCTCTCCCATCACCAGCACCATCCACGGCAGGAATACGGCGTCGCCTGGCGATCGGAGCAGAAGTCGCTGGAGCAGACTCCGGCGGTGACGTAACAGCGCTGCACCACCAAATTCAGCAAATGTGCCAGGCAAGGGATGTGTGCCAATCTGCATAGGCCCAGAGCTGCAACCAGATCGCCCATTATCCCACAGCACCGGACCGGGCTGTAGGTCCATCATCACCAGCCACTCATCTGTCTGTAGTTTTATCCCCGGCCACAACTCCTGCGCGGTGTGAGGTTTGTCCCCCAGACTGACGAGTCTCAGAACAGCCTGCTGTCGTTCCCCCTCGCAATGCTGAAGATGGTGGTGCAGGTCTTACTCTGACCAGAGGAGGAGGTGGAGGAAGCGGAGTAGAAGGTGGTCCAGGTCTTATTCTGACCAGAGGAGGAGGAGGTGGAGGAAGTGGTATACGAGGTGGTGCAGGTCTTATTCTGACCAGAGGTGGAGGAAGAAGTAGAGGAAGCAGAGTAGGAGGTGGTGCAGGTCTTATTCCGACCAGAGGAGGAGGAGTTGGAGGAAGTGGTATACGAGGTGGTGCAGGTCTTATTCTGACCAGAGGAGGAGGAGGTGGAGGAAGCGGAGTAGAAGGTGGTGCAGGTCTTATTATAACCAGAGGAGGAGGAGTTGGAGGAAGTGGTATACGAGGTGGTGCAGGTCTTATTCTGACCAGAGGTGGAGGAAGCGGAGTAGAAGGTGGTGCAGGTCTTATTCTGACCAGAGGAGGAGGAGGTGGAGGAAGCGGAGTAGAAGGTGGTGCAGGTCTTATAACCAGAGGAGGAGGAGTTGGAGGAAGTGGTATACGAGGTGGTGCAGGTCTTATTCTGACCAGAGTAGGAGGAGGTGGAGGAAGCAGAGTAGAAGGTGGTGCAGGTCTTATTCTGACCAGAGGAGGAGGAGGTGGAGGAAGCAGAGTAGAAGGTGGTGCAGGTCTTATTCTGACCAGAGGAGGAAGAAGTGGAGGAAGCAGAGTAGAAGGTGGTGCAGGTCTTATTCTGACCAGAGGAGGAGGTGGAGGAAGCGGAGTAGAAGGTGGTGCAGGTCTTATTCTGACCAGAGGAGGAGGATGTGGAGGAAGCGGAGTAGAAGATGGTGCAGGTCTTATTCTGACCAGAGGAGGAGGATGTGGAGGAAGTGGAGAAGGTGGTGCAGGTCTTATTCTGACCAGAGGAGGAGGATGTGGAGGAAGTGGAGGAGAAGGTGGTGCAGGTCTTATTCTGACCAGAGGAGGAGGAGGTGGAGGAAGCGGAGTAGGAGGTGGTGCAGGTCTTATTCTGACCAGAGGAGGAGGAGGAGGAGGAAGCGGAGTAGAAGGTGGTGCAGGTCTTATTCTGACAAGAGGAGGAGGATGTGGAGGAAGTGGAGGAGAAGGTGGTGCAGGTCTTATTCTGACCAGAGGAGGAAGAGGTGCAGGAAGCGAAGTAGAAGGTTGTGCAGGTCTTATTCTGACCAGACAGAGGAGGAGGAGGAGGAAGCGGAATAGAATTTGGTGCAGGTCTTATTCTGACAGGAGGAGGAGGAGGTGGAGGAAGCGGAGTAGAAGGTGGTGCAGGTCTTATTCTGACCAGAGGAGGAGGAGGTGGAGGAAGCGGAGTAGGAGGTGGTGTAGGTGTTATTCTGACCAGAGGAGGAGGAGGTGGAGGAAGCGGAGTAGAAGGTGGTGCAGGTCTTATTCTGACAAGAGGAGGAGGATGTGGAGGAAGTGGAGGAGAAGGTGGTGCAGGTCTTATTCTGACCAGAGGAGGAGGAGGTGCAGGAAGCGGAGTAGAAGGTTGTGCAGGCCTTATTCTGACCAGACGGAGGAGGAGGAGGAAGCGGAGTAGAATTTGGTGCAGGTCTTATTCTGACCTAAGGAGGAGGTGGTGGAGAAATGGAGAAAGCGGAGTAGAAGGTGGTGCAGGTCTTATTCTGACCAGAGGAGGAGGAGGTGCAGGAAGCGGAGTAGAAGGTGGTGCAGGTCTTATTCTGACAGGAGGAGGTGGAGGAAGTAGAAGGCGGTGCAGTCCTTCTCTGACTGGATGATGAGGAGGTGGAGGAAGCAGAGTAGAAGGTGGTGCATGTCTTACTTTGATCAGATGTGGAGGAAGCGGAGTAGGGGGTTGTGCAGGTCTTAGGCGGGCTTTACACGTTGCGACATCGCTACTGATATATCGTCGGGGTCACGTCGTTAGTGATGCACATCCGGCGCCGGTAGCGACCTCGCAACATGTTAATCCTAGGAGCGACGATGAACGAGCACAGAAGCGTACAATATCGCTGATCTGTGTCACGTCGTTCATTTCCATAATGTCGTTACTGCGGCAGACACGATGTTGTTTGTCGTTCCTGCAGCACCACACATCGCTGTGTGTAAACCCGCAGGAGCGACAAACATCTCCTTACCTGCGTCCCTCACTTCGTGAGTAATACTACTTCCAGTCACCAGGGGGAGCCAACCGCTGACATGGAGATTTCCCGCTCATCTCCACCCCTCCGCTTCTATTGGCCGGCCGATTAGTGACGTCGCGGTGACGCCGAACGCACCTCCGTCGCCAACCAGGTATGTGCGCATGAAGCTGCCTTAGTGATAATGTTCGCTACGGCAGCAATCACAAGATATCGCATGTGCGACGGGGGCGGGTGCTATCGCGCTGGACATCGCTAGCAATTGCTAGCGATGTCGCAACTTGTAAAGTACCCCTTACTCTAACCGGATGAGGGGGAGGTAGAGAAAGTGTAATAGGGGGCAGTGCAGGTCTTAAGGCTGCTTTACACCAGACAATCTATCGTGTGATAGATCGTCGGGGTCACGGTTTTTGTGACGCACATCCGTCATCGCTGGCGATGCCGGCCTGTGTGACACCTCCTAGCGACGCAGTATCGCTCACAAATCGTGAGTCGTGTACTGCTCGCTAGGTTCCATAATATCGTTTAATTTAGTTGTTCATCGTGTCCGGGGTAGCACACGCCGCTCCGTGTGACACCCCGGGAACGATGAACAGCAACTCACCTGCGTCACGCGGCCGCCGCCGGTTATGTGAAGGAAGGAGGTGGGCGGGATGTTTACGTCCCGCTCATCTCCGCCCCTCCGCTTCCATTGGCCATCGGCCGTGTGACGTCGCTGTGACGCCGAACGTTCCTCCCACTCCAGGAAATGGACGTTCGCCGCCCACAGCGTGGTCGCACGAGAGGTAAGTACGTGTGAGGGGGTTACTGACTTTGTGCGACACGGGCAGCGATTTGCCGTGACACAAAAAGGACGGGGGCGGGTACGATCGATTGTGAAATTGCACAATCGGTCGTACCGTGTAAAGCAGCCTTTACTCTGACCGGATGAGGGGGAGGTGGATGAAGTGGAATAGGATGTGCTGCAGGTTTTACTCTTACTCTAAAAGGATGAGAAGCAGATAGAGGAAGCCAAGTAGGAGACGATGCTGGTCTTACTCTGACCGGAGAAGGTGGAGGAAGTGGAATAGGAGGTGGTGCAAGTCTTAAGGTGGCTTTACACGCTACGATATCGTTAATGTTTTATCGTCGGGGTCACGTTGTTAGTGACGCACATCCGGCGTCATTAACGATATCGCAACGTGTGACACTGACCAGCGACCTTAAGCGACCTCAAAAATGGTGAAAATCGTTCACCATGAAGAGGTCGTCCCAAACTCAAAAATCGGTAAGGGTTGTTTATCCATGTTGTTCATCGCTCATGCGGCAGCACACATCACTATGTGTGACACCGCAGGAGCGAGGAACGTCTCCTTACCTGCCACCAGCTGCAATGCGGAAGGAAGAAGGTGGGCGGGATGTTACGTCCCCTCATCTCCGCCCCTCCGCTTTGATTGGCCGGCCGCTTAGTGACGTCGCGGTGACGCCGAACGTCCCTCCCCCTTGAGGGAGGGATTGTTCGGCAGTCACAGTGACGCCGCCGACCAGGTAAGTGCGTGTGACGCTGCCGTAGTGATAATGTTCGCAGCGGCAGCGATCACACGATAACACATGGGCGACAGGGGCGGGTGCTTACATACTCGGTATCGCTAGAAATTGCTTGCAATATCATAGCTTGTAAAGCCACCTTTACTCTGACCGGATGAAGTTGAGGTGGAGGAAGCATAGTAGGAGGTGGTGCAGGTTTTACACTGACCGGATGAGAAGGTGGAGGAAGTGGAATAGGAGGCGTTACAGGTCTTACTCTGACCCGATGAGGGGGAGGTTGAGGAAGTGGAATAGGAGGCGTTACAGGCCTTACTCTGACCCGATGAGGGGGAGGTTGAGGAAGTGGAATAGGAGGCGTTACAGGCCTTACTCTGACCCGATGAGGGGGAGGTTGAGGAAGTGGAATAGGAGGCGGTGCAGGTCTTACACTGACCGGATGAGGAGAAGGTGGAGGAAGCAGAGTAGGAGGTGGTGCAGGTCTTATTCTGACCAGAGGAGACGGTGGAGGAAGCAGAGTAGGAGGTGGTGCAGGCTTATTCTGACCAGAGGAGGAGACGGTGGAGGAAGCAGAGTAGGAGGTGGTGCAGGCTTATTCTGACCAGAGGAGGAGGAGGAGGAGGAAGTGGAATAGAAGGTGGTGCAGGTCTTACTCTGACCAGAGGTTGAGGAAGTGGAATAGGAGGCGGTGCAGGTCTTACTCTGACCCGATGAGGGGGAAGTGGAGGAAGTGGAATAGGAGGCGGTGCAGGTCTTACACTGACCGGATGAAGAGAAGGTGGAGGAAGCAGAGTAGGAGTTGGTGCAGGTCTTATTCTGACCAGAGGAGGAGAAGGTGGAGGAAGTGGAGTAGAAGGTGGTGCAGGTCTTATTCCGACCGGATGAGGAGACGGTGGAGGAAGTGGAATAAAAGGTGGTGCAGGTCTTACTCTGACCAGAGGAGGAGGAGGTGGAGTAAGCAGAGGTGGAGGTGGTGCAGGTCTTACTCTGACCAGATGAGGGGTAGGAGGAGGAAGTAACACTGACCAACCCACATCCAGCGATTCGAGGTAGTGGTAGGACGTATGATTGTACAACTCAAATAACGTCACCGCTGATTGCGCTTCTCAGTTTCTGCCTGAAGTCCACAGCGGGCAGTCATGCTCTATGGCACTTGCTGTGAATTCAGATATAGCAGTGCTAGAAGCGTCATGGGACCTCGTAGTGTGGATTACGTTGGACCTAGGTGTTTTGGGGGTTAACAATCTGGTGAAAGAGGGTGTTTTTTTTATTTTTTTTTTAGTAAAGGATTTTTGGGTGTGTTTGTGTGTTATTTTTTTTCTTTATAGTATTAGTGGTGGGGACTCGGTAAGTATGTACTGCTTTAATCCTTGTTTATGTTCTCTTTTACTGCACCATTTCACAACACATCACTTTTACCTCCCATTGAATTTAATGAGTTCAGCTAGGCTTGAATATCGGATCACGATCGGGCAGATCACGATCGGGCGGATCGGCTATCCTGAACCGACCCTTGGCAGGATCGCTCATCTCTGCTAGGGAGGTCTTTGAGTTGGATTTGCTGAGAGGTTTTCATGGTGTGACGGCCGGTAGCAGCCGCCTTACTGCCTCTGGTCTGTCCGCCTGTGCCTAGTTTTCTGTGCTGCTGGTTCATCTGCCTGAACACCTCCTCTTCACTGGAACTGAACATGTCACTCTCACGGCGTTTGCTCCAGGTGGGGTCAAACACCTCGTCATCGACCCTCGCATCGTCTTCCACCCCCCTCAGTCCTGCCTTCTTTCCCAGTCTGCACACTGACAAAGCTGCAGAAGTTGGCACCGGTGTTTCATCATCCTCTGAGCTGTGGTGCGGTGATGCGCAGACCGCGTCCACCGGCTCTTACATGGACTCATTCTCCCACACAAGGGGTTAGGCATTAGTGCACTCAGTCTCTTCCACTTCTGGGGCAGGGCCAGTTGGATGGCCAAAAGAGGCAGGCCACACAACCACTATGGGGCCCGTGAGTCGGGGGGGCCTGTGCCAGCGCTCGCACCAGGCTTCCAACCAAAAATCGCACTTTCAATTGTATCGGCACTCTCCCTATTCTAGTGAAGGCAAAATGGTGCTGCAGCCTGTGATCAGGCCTTTGTACATCCCGAATCACGGGGTGTACCAGCATGGCTACGATGGCTCCAAAAGTGCCCACAGCCTAAAATCTTTCTGATTGGCTGCTCTGCAACCTTTCAACAAGTTTTTATCATGTGACAAACCCAAACAGGACGTACAGGCAAAAGTGTGTGTTCGGGGTTCAGCACTGGACACAAGCTGCTCGGTGCAGACCCCGAGCTTCACACTCATCACTAGTTACTACATTGCACTAATGTTAGGGACATTAACGGGGTTGTCCCAAGTTGGTGATAAAAGTCTGCAGACTTCTGACCCCTCGCAGTGCACACACTGCACACTGTCAGGATTCTTTGGTTCCACTGGTAATGACCGAAGGTCCAATAGGGATCCAGCGAGTCACGAGACCGAGACGCAGCAAAAAGTGAAGCAAACTGAGCTTCCTATCAGCCTCAGACGTCCACAATTTACAGCAAAACTCGTAACAACGTTACATACAGTATTGAGGCTGAGCAGCTGGCACAGCCACAGGGGAGCGCGACTCCAGGGGGGTCTCTGAGGCTTCACACCAACTTACAACATATCGGCGTGTATCTACAACACAAGCAGAGGCACAGTACATGCACATATACTCTAGCTGTAACTGAAATGAAGGTACTGTTTGCTCTGTCAATGTTCGTCACAGGCCTGTGAAGGATCCCAACCGCAGCCGCTTCCGGGGTCACTGGTGCCAAACAACGGAATTCAATGTGCACACAAATCTGTCCTCTAGTCCACAGCATTCACAGGCCTTCGGTCATGCCTCGCACAGTTCTGTCAGCACAGGGATGATAATCTTCTGTCCGGGAGCCGTCTCTAAGGAAAGGGTGCACCGCTCTCCTTAGCAGGGAAGAAGCTTCTTCTCTCTCCAGGTCCCAGGGTAATGTCTCAGTTAGCAGCTGACCTCTACCTCAGGAAGCACTGCAGTCCCCAGCCGTCTGGCTCCTGACAACAGGCCCGCACAGTCTCCTCTGCTGTTTCCTTTAGAAAGCTCATCACCACCAGCCTGCTCCCTCTCCACCAGGTCCCCCACCTTTGTTAAGCAACAAACCTCTGGGTCCTAGTGCCCTCTCTGCAGCTGATGAGTCACATACACACAAAGGGAACTTGTTAGGTGTTACAGCACCGCTCGCAGCACTTTCCACACTGTCACAAGAGCAGGAGGTCATGTATCCACAAATATGTGATTTGCATACAGTCATGTGCCAACTAGCCATGCGCTGCCTGGATTTATAGAAGTTAATTGAGAGAGTCTGGACACATTTAGTTGGAATATTGCCAGAAGTAAATTGTGATCACATGATCTCCTGCTCTTGCCACTGACACAGGAGAATCCTGACAGTGTGGACAGTGTGCAGTACATGTGCTGTGAGAATTCGTAAGTATGTAGTCCTCTAGAGTGACAAACCTGGACAGCCCTTTATAAAATGAAGCGGTGTAGCCCAATCCTAACAGTGATTAATGTACGCACTGTCAGGATTCAGCTCTGCTCACTGGTTCCACATGGCCCCTCATGCAATGTTCATAGCTTCTTCTCGGTGAAGCCGGGGCTGTAGCATTTCACTAAACAGTGAGAATTATGAAGAGCAGCTCGTCGGCACGTGACAAGGGCAGAAGTCGCGTATGAGCGGTCACGTCACATGACTACTCAGATGCATGGGAAGGGGCGAACAAATAGAATTTTTGCCCCAGCGTCTGTGGCTGCCCCTCCTGTACACAGCGGGGCAGGGGCAGAGACCCAGGATGGCAGACACAAGTAATGGCCTTCTTTCTGATATCCCGGAGTCAGTATCCGCCTCAGAAGTGGCGAGATGTGCGCGCGGAGCTCGGAGGAGAGCGCTGCTCCCCGCTGCTCCCCGCTGCTCCCCGCAGCTCACAGACATTACCAGGCATTGTCTTGATTAAAATTCCTGTAGCTCCGGTTGGAGGAATGTATCTGTATCAGATGACAGGTTCGGTGCGTTCAGCTCCTAATGAAGACATCTCTCATCCTGTCACTGCAGAGCTGCGCTCCTTACAGCAGACAACTCCCAAAGAACTGCTCTTCAGAGGATAAAACTCACAGCCATCTATGGAAGATCAGCCATCAGCGGTGTCCCACTGCACCGCCACACTGCACCCACTGAACCGCCACACTGCACCCACTGAACCGCCACACTGCACCCACTGAACCGCCACACTGCACCCACTGAACCGCCACACTGTACCCACTCAACCGCCACACTGCACCCACTGAACCGCCACACTGCACCCACTGAACCGCCACACTGCACCCACTGAACCGCCACACCTCACCCACTGAACCGCCACACTGCACCCACTGAACCGCCACACTGCACCCACTGAACCGCCACACTGTACCCACTCAACCGCCACACTGCACCCACTGAACCGCCACACTGCACCCACTGCACCGCCACACTGCACCCACTGAACCGCCACACTGCACCCACTGAACCGCCACACTACACCCACTGCACCGTCACACTGCACCCACTGAACCGCCACACTGCACCCACTGAACCGCCACACTGCACCCACTGAACCGCCACACTGCACCCACTGCACCGCCACACTGCACCCACTGAACCGCCACACTGTACCCACTGAACCGCCACACTGCACCCACTGCACCGCCACACTGCACCCACTGCACCGCCACACTGCACCCACTGAACCGCCACACTGCACCCACTGAACCGCCACACTGCACCCACTGAACCGCCACACTGCACCCACTGAACCGCCACACTACACCCACTGAACCGCCACACTGCACCCACTGAACCGCCACACTGCACCCACTAAACCGCCACACTGCACCCACTGAACCGCCACACTGCACCCACTGAACCGCCACACTGCACCCACTGAACCGCCACACTGCACCCACTGAACCGCCACACTGCACCCACTGAATCGCCACACCTCACCCACTGAACCGCCACACTGCACCCACTGAACCGCCACACTGCACCCACTGAACCGCCACACTGCACCCACTGAACCGCCACACTGCACCGCCACACTGCACCCACTGAACCGCCACACTGTACCCACTGAACCGCCACACTGCACCCACTGAACCGCCACATTGCACCCACTGAACCGCCACACTGTACCCACTGAACCGCCACACTGCACCCACTGAACCGCCACACTGCACCCACTGAACCGCCACACTGCACCGCCACACTGCACCCACTGAACCGCCACACCGTACCCACTGAACCGCCACACTGCACCCACTGAACCGCCACACTGCACCCACTGAACCGCCACACTGTACCCACTGAACCGCCACACTGCACCCACTGAACCGCCACATTGCACCCACTGAACCGCCACACTGCACCCACTGAACCGCCACACTGCACCGCCACACTGCACCCACTGAACCGCCACACTGTACCCACTGAACCGCCACACTGCACCCACTGAACCGCCACACTGCACCCACTGAACCGCCACACTGTACCCACTGAACCGCCACACTGCACCCACTGAACCGCCACATTGCACCCACTGAACCGCCACACTGCACCCACTGAACCGCCACACTGCACCCACTGAACCGCCACACTGTACCCACTGAACCGCCACATTGCACCCACTGAACCGCCACACCGCACCCACTGAACCGCCACACCGCACCCACTGAACCGCCACACTGTACCCACTGAACCGCCACACTGCACCCACTGAACCGCCACACTGCACCCACTGAACCGCCACACTGCACCCACTGAACCGCCACACTGTACCCACTGAACCGCCACACTGCACCCACTGAACCGCCACACTGCACCCACTGAACCGCCACATCGCACCCACTGAACCGCCACACTGCACCCACTGAACCGCCACACTGCACCCACTGAACCGCCACACTGCACCCACTGAACCGCCACACTGCACCCACTGAACCGCCACACTGTACCCACTGAACCGCCACACTGCACCCACTGAACCGCCACACTGCACCCACTGAACTGCCACACTGCACCCACTGAACCGCCACACTGCACCCACTGAACCGCCACACTGCACCCACTGAACCGCCACACTGTACCCACTGAACCGCCACACTGCACCCACTGAACCGCCACACTGCACCCACTGAACCGCCACACTGAACCCACTGAACCGCCACACTGCACCCACTGAACCGCCACACTGTACCCACTGAACCGCCACACTGCACCCACTGAACTGCCACACTGCACCCACTGAACCGCCACACTGCACCCACTGAACCGCCACACTGCACCCACTGAACCGCCACACCGCACCCACTGAACCGCCACACTGCACCCACTGAACCGCCACACTGCACCACCACACCGCACCCACTGAACAGCCACACCGCACCCACTGAACCGCCACACTGCACCCACTGAACCGCCACACCGCACCCACTGAACCGCCACACTGCACCCACTGAACAGCCACACCGCACCCACTGAACCGCCACACTGCACCACCACACTGCACCCACTGAACCGCCACACTGCACCGCCACACCGCACCCACTGAACAGCCACACCGCACCCACTGAACCGCCACACTGCACCCACTGAACCGCCACACCGCACCCACTGAACCGCCACACTGCACCGCCACACTGCACCCACTGAACCGCCACACTGCACCCACTGAGCTGCCACACTGCACCCACTGATCCGCCACACTGCACCCACTGAACCGCCACACTGCACCCACTGAACCGCCACACTGCACCCACTGAACCGCCACACTGCACCCACTGAGCCGCCACACTGCACCCACTGAACCGCCACACTGCACCGCCACACTGCACCCACTGAACCGCCACACTGCCCCGCCTCACTGCACCCACTGAACCGCCACACTGCACCCACTGAGCTGCCACACTGCACCCACTGAACCGCCACACCACACCCACTGAACCGCCACACCGCACCCACTGAACCGCCACACTGCACCCACTGATCCGCCACACTGCACCCACTGAACCGCCACACTGCACCCACTGAACCGCCACACTGCACCCACTGAGCTGCCACACTGCACCCACTGAGCTGCCACACCGCACTCACTGAACCGCCACACCGCACCCACTGAACCGCCACACAGCACCCACTGAACCGCCACACTGCACCCACTGAGCAGCCACACCGCACCCACTGGACCGCCACACCGCACCCACTGAACCGCCACACCGCACCCACTGAACCGCCACACCGCACCCACTGAACCGCCACTGCACCCACTGAACCGCCACACTGCACCCACTGAACCGCCACACCGCACCCACTGATCCGCCACACCGCACCCACTGAACCGCCACACTGCACCCACTGAACCGCCACACTGCACCCACTGAGCCGCCACACCGCACTCACTGAACCGCCACACCGCACCCACTGAACCGCCACACCGCACCCACTGAACCGCCACACCTCACCCACTGAACCGCCACACTGCACCCACTGAGCTGCCAAACCGCACCCACTGAACCGCCACACTGCACCCACTGAACCGCCACACTGCACCCACTGAACCACCACACCGCACCCACTGAACCGCCACACCGCACAAACTGAAGCTCCACACCGTACCCACTGAACCGCCACACCGCACAAACTGAACCTCCACACCGTACCCACTGAACCGCCACACCGCACAAACTGAACCTCCGCACCCACTGAACCGCCACACTGCACCCACTGAACCTCCACACCGTACCCACTGAACCGCCACACCGCACAAACTGAACCTCCACACCGTACCCACTGAACCGCCACACCGCACAAACTGAACCTCCGCACCCACTGAACCGCCACACTGCACCCACTGAACCCCAGCCTGCACTCACTCAGCCAGAGCTGTGGACAGACAAGAGGCTGGGGTCGTATCCAGCTCCACAATGATTCTACCTTCAAGCTGCTTTTACATTTAACAATGTACGAACCCCAAGATCCACTGCACGGATTGTTCTGCCAGAGTGGCCCTATGTGCATGTGAGGTTTATGATATCCACAGTGCCCCCATAACAACAGCGATATCCACAGTGCCCCCATAACAACAGCAATATCCACAGTGCCCCCATAACAACAGCGATATCCACAGTGCCCCCATAATACCAGGATATCCACAGTGCCCCCATAACAGCGATATCCACATTTCCCCCATAATAACATTGATCTCCACAGTGCCCCCATAATATCAGCGATATCCACAGTGCCCCCATAATAACAGCGATATCCACAGTG
Organism: Anomaloglossus baeobatrachus; assembly: GCF_048569485.1. Taxonomy (NCBI): domain Eukaryota; kingdom Metazoa; phylum Chordata; class Amphibia; order Anura; family Aromobatidae; genus Anomaloglossus; species Anomaloglossus baeobatrachus. Next base: position 4,202 of record NW_027444327.1, on the reverse strand, counting down.
CCCCCATAATAACAGCGACATCCACATTTCCCCCATAATAACATTGATCTCCACAGTGCCCCCATAATAACACGATATCCACAGTGCCCCCATAACAGCGATATCCACATTTCCCCCATAATAACATTGATCTCCACAGTGCCCCATAATATCAGCGATATCCACAGTGCCCCCATAATAACAGCGATATCCACAGTGCCCCCATAATAACAGCGACATCCACATTTCCCCCATAATAACATTGATCTGCACAGTGCCCCCATAATAACACGATATCCACAGTGCCCCCATAATAACAGCGATATCCACAGTGCCCCCATAATAACAGCGATATCCACAGAGCCCCCATAATATCAGCGATATCCACAGTGCCCCCCTAATACCAGCGATATCCACAGTGCCCCCATAATAACAGCGACATCCACAGTGCCCCCATAATACCAGCGATATCCACAGTGCCCCCATAATAACAGCGATATCCACAGTGCCCCCATAATAACAGCGATATCCACAGTGCCCCCATAATATCAGCGATATCCACAGTGCCCCCATAATACCAGCGATATCCACAGTGTCCCCATAATAACAGCGATATCCACAGTGCCCCCATAATACCAGCGACATCCACAGTGCCCCCATAATAACAGCGATATCCACAGTGCCCCCATAATAACAGCGATATCCACAGTGCCCCCATAATACCATGATATCCACAGTGCCCCCATAATAACAGTGATATCCACAGTGCCCCCATAATAACAGCGATATCCACAGTGCCCCCATAATAACAGCGACATCCACAGTGCCCCCATAATAACAGTGACATCCACAGTGCCCCCATAATACCAGCGATATCCACAGTGCCCCCATAATAACAGCGACATCCACAGTGCCCCCATAATACCAGCGATATCCACAGTGCCCCCCTAATACCAGCGATATCCACAGTGCCCCCATAATACCAGCGATATCCACAGCGCCCCCATAATACCAGCGATATCCACAGTGCCCCCATAATAACAGCGATATCCACAGTGCCCCCATAATAACAGTGACATCCACAGTGCCCCCATAAAACCAGTGATATCCACAGTGCCCCCCTAATACCAGCGATATCCACAGTGCCCCCATAATAACAGCGACATCCACAGTGCCCCCATAATACCAGCGATATCCACAGTGCCCCCATAATAACAGCGACATCCACAGTGCCCCCATAATACCAGCGATATCCACAGTGCCCCCATAATAACAGCGATATCCACAGTGCCCCCATAATAACAGCAACATCCACAGTGCCCCCATAATACCAGCGATATCCACAGTGCCCCCATAATAACAGCGATATCCACAGTGCCCCCATAATAACAGCGATATCCACAGTGCCCCCATAATAACAGCAACATCCACAGTGCCCCCATAATACCAGCGATATCCACAGTGCCCCCATAATAACAGCGATATCCACAGTGCCCCCATAATAACAGCGATATCCACAGTGCCCCCATAATAACAGCGATATCCACAGTGCCCCCATAATAACAGCGACATCCACAGTGCCCCCATAATAACAGCGACATCCACAGTGCCCCCATAATAACAGCGATATCCACAGTGCCCCCATAATACCAGCGATATCCACAGTGTCCCCATAATAACAGCGATATCCACAGTGCCCCCATAATAACAGTGACATCCACAGTGCCCCCATAAAACCAGTGATATCCACAGTGCCCCCCTAATACCAGCGATATCCACAGTGCCCCCATAATAACAGCGACATCCACAGTGCCCCCATAATACCAGCGATATCCACAGTGCCCCCATAATAACAGCGACATCCACAGTGCCCCCATAATACCAGCGATATCCACAGTGCCCCCATAATAACAGCGATATCCACAGTGCCCCCATAATAACAGCAACATCCACAGTGCCCCCATAATACCAGCGATATCCACAGTGCCCCCATAATAACAGCGATATCCACAGTGCCCCCATAATAACAGCGATATCCACAGTGCCCCCATAATAACAGCAACATCCACAGTGCCCCCATAATACCAGCGATATCCACAGTGCCCCCATAATAACAGCGATATCCACAGTGCCCCCATAATAACAGCGATATCCACAGTGCCCCCATAATAACAGCGACATCCACAGTGCCCCCATAATAACAGCGATATCCACAGTGCCCCTATAATATCAGCGATATCCACAGTGCCCCCATAATACCAGCGATATCCACAGTGTCCCCATAATAACAGCGATATCCACAGTGCCCCCATAATAGCAGCGATATCCACAGTGCCCCCATAATACCACGATATCCACAGTGTCCCCATAACAGCGACATCCACAGTGCCCCCATAATAACAGCGATATCCACAGTGCCCCCATAATATCAGCGATATCCACAGTGCCCCCATAATACCAGCGATATCCACAGTGTCCCCATAATAACAGCGATATCCACAGTGCCCCCATAATAGCAGCGATATCCACAGTGCCCCCATAATACCACGATATCCACAGTGCCCCCATAACAGCGACATCCACAGTGCCCCCATAATAACAGTGACATCCACAGTGCCCCCATAATACCAGCGATATCCACAGTGCCCCCATAATAACAGCGACATCCACAGTGCCCCCATAATAACAGCGATATCCACAGTGCCCCCATAATAACAGCGATATCCACAGTGCTCCCATAATAACAGCGATATCCACAGTGCCCCCATAATAAGTGACATGCTCCCAGGTATTATGCCCATCGCCTGGTGCAGCTTCTCCTCCAGAGTATTGTGCCCATCGCCTGGTGCAGCTTCTCCTCCAGAGTATTGTGCCCATCGCCTGGTGCAGCTTCTCCTCCAGAGTATTGTGCCTATCGCCTGGTGCAGCTTCTCCTCCAGAGTATTGTGCCCATCGCCTGGTGCAGCTTCTCCTCCAGAGTATTGTGCCCATCGCCTGGTGCAGCTTCTCCTCCCGGCTTTTGTGCCCATCGCCTGGTGCAGCTTCTCCTCCAGAGTATTGTGCCCATCGCCTGGTGTAGCTTCTCCTCCCGGCTTTTGTGCCCATCGCCTGGTGCAGCTTCTCCTCCCGGTTTTTCTGCCCATCGCCTGGTGCAGCTTCTCCTCCAGAGTATTGTGCCCATCGCCTGGTGCACCTTGTCCCCCAGAGTATTGTGCCCATCGCCTGATGCAGCTTCTCCTCCTGGTTTTTGTGCCCATCGCCTGGTGCAGCTTCTCCTCCAGAGTATCGAGCCCATCGCCTGGTGCAGCTTCTCCTCCAGAGTATTGTGCCCATCGCCTGGTGCAGCTTCTCCTCCAGAGTATTGTGCCCATGGCCTGGTGCAGCTTCTCCTCCAGAGTATTGTGCCCATCGCCTGGTGCAGCTTCTCCTCCAGAGTATTGTGCCCATCGCCTGGTGCAGCTTCTCCTCCAGAGTATTGTGCCCATCGCCTGGTGCAGCTTCTCCTCCAGAGTATTGTGCCTATCGCCTGGTGCAGCTTCTCCTCCAGAGTATTGTGCCTATCGCCTGGTGCAGCTTCTCCTCCAGAGTATTGTGCCTATCGCCTGGTGCAGCTTCTCCTTCAGAGTATTGTGCCCATCGCCTGGTGCAGCTTCTCCTCCAGAGTATTGTGCCCATCGCCTGATGCAGCTTCTCCTCCTGGTTTTTGTGCCCATCGCCTGGTGCAGCTTCTCCTCCAGAGTATCGAGCCCATCGCCTGGTGCAGCTTCTCCTCCAGAGTATTGTGCCCATCGCCTGGTGCAGCTTCTCCTCCAGAGTATTGTGCGCATCGCCTGGTGCAGCTTCTCCTCCAGAGTATTGTGCCTATCGCCTGGTGCAGCTTCTCCTCCAGAGTATTGTGCCCATCGCCTGGTGCAGCTTCTCCTCCAGAGTATTGTGCCCATCGCCTGGTGCAGCTTCTCCTCCAGAGTATTGTGCCCATCGCCTGGTGCAGCTTCTCCTCCAGAGTATTGTGCCCATCGCCTGGTGCAGCTTCTCCTCCAGAGTATTGTGCCCATCGCCTGGTGCAGCTTCTCCTCCAGAGTATTGTGCCTATCGCCTGGTGCAGCTTCTCCTCCAGAGTATTGTGCCTATCGCCTGGTGCAACTTCTCCTCCAGAGTATTGTGCCTATCGCCTGGTGCAGCTTCTCCTCCAGAGTATTGTGCCTATCGCCTGGTGCAGCTTC
>NW_027444326.1:0-24759 GCF_048569485.1 Anomaloglossus baeobatrachus | reverse complement strand
CCCCGCTCCAAATGTCATGTGATAATGGATGTACGTACTAGCAGGGAGCCGTAATACCTTCTCCAGTCATCATAGAGACATAGTTATATGAAAAAGGCATAATTCCTATATCGGTGCGGCTAATAATTAGAAAAGTGTGAACATGGGATTGCTATTCCAGTGATATCCCAGTGATTCTAGTAGTTCCTGAGCAAGTGATAGTGCTTAAGTGGTCTATGTATTCAGTAATTCTGAAAAAAATGAAAATAGAGTAATCAGTGATATATTAATAAATAAAACTATATAATCGAAATCTATTCAAAATGTATCACTTATCCCACAAGTGACATAACTAATATACACAGTCAAAAATGGTTAATCGAAACCACTAACATACAGTTATCCAGATAGCCTGAAGCATTCCATAAGAAGTATAGAAAGAAATTGATATAACATGTCACAGAGGCAAAAACAATGGTTTACAATAAAAGTTATGAATACCCAACGGTTGACGAGGAGTGTCACCATAAACTTCACAGAAAAAAATTTTTCTTATATATTAAGGAATTTTTTAGACAGGTCATCCCACAATTGAATAAATACTGCAAAATCACTCCTAGTACATTCCTGACTCATACCTACGATTCAACCCATGGGGTTCCATCGTATCTAGTGTAAAGATCCACCTAGCTTCCAACTCTCGTAAACGTTTAATTCTATCCCCCCCTCTACGAATTATGTCCACATGATCAATTACCTGGAAACGCAATTGTGATACTGAGTGGCCCATAGATATAAAATGTTGGGGAACTGGCAAAAGAACTCGTCCACAACGGATATCCGACTTATGTTTATTTATGCGGTCTCGGATATGTTGGACTGTCTCGCCAACATACCCGAGACCGCAAGGGCATTTTATGAGATAGATCACATAAGTACTATTACATGTGAACAACCCTCTAATCGGAAATACTTTTCCTGTTCTGGGATGAGTAAAGGTGGCGCTCCTTGTAACATTTGAACATTGCGCACATCCCAGGCATGGAAATGTGCCTTGTTGTTGAGTATTTAAGAATGTTTGTCGAGTTTTACGTAGGCCAGAGCCAATATCAGCACGGACTAAGTGATTCTTTAAATTGTTGGACCGTTTATAGCAAAATAAAGGTGGATTTTTAAATTCTTTAATCTGTGGATAGGCAGTCGATAATAAAGGCCAATGTTGTAGCACAATGCGTTTCAGCATAGGAGAGAAGGGGTGATAGGTATTAACAAACGGGATCTGCTCCCCAGCTTGGCGTTGATTGATAGATTTACGTTCAGAGTAGGCGGCTATCGTAGGTGGATATCCTCTTTCTAGGAATTTGTTACACATCTCCTGACGTCTTAAAATCCTCGTGTCCTCATCAGATACCAAACGGTTGACCCTTAGATGCTGGGACATGGGTAATGCGTTTTTGACGTGTTTCGGGTGATTGCTACTATATAATAATAGGCTGTTCCTATCTGTTGGTTTTGTGTAGATGTCGGTCTTAAGTGTTCCATCAGGTTGTTTAATGACTAGACAGTCTAAGAAGTTAATTTGTTGAATATCAAACTGAATAGTGAAGGTTAGCCCTTCCATACAGGTGTTGATATTAGAAAAAAATTCAGTCAAAGAGTCCTGACTGCCATCCCAAATAAGAAATACATCATCGATGTAACGACGCCACATCAGAGCATGTTTCATAATCAATAGATGTGAGTGAACAAACTTTTCCTCAAAATGCGTCATGAAAATATTAGCGTAGGGGGGTGCCATGTTAGACCCCATGGCAGTCCCCCTACGCTGATAGTAAAACTGGTCCTGGAAGAGAAAGTAGTTCTTCTCCAGAATGACCTGTAATAATTCCATACAAAATTCTTTATTCCCCACCGGTAAGGTGGTATAGTGATCAAGAAACCACCTGACAGCCTGTACACCACCCTCATGGTTGATGCTGGTGTACAGGCTGTTCACGTCAAGACTCACAAGAAGAGCAGTAGGGGGAACATGATGTAATTCTGAAATAATTTCAAGAAAATGTGATGTATCTCTGATGTAGGATGGTGTCATCGAGACAAATGGAGACAAGATTTTTTCCACAGTTTTCGCAAGTGGTGATAACACTGAATCTGTCGAAGCGACAATGGGCCTACCTGGAGGGTGTGCAAGATTTTTGTGCACCTTAGGAAGGGTATAAAAAACCGGTATAACCGGATGTGGATTATTTAAAAATTCTAGAAGTTTTTGGTCAATGATCCCTAGATCCAGATATCTCTTAGAAATCTGTCTAATCAACAAAGCAATGTGTGAAGTGGGATCTGAATCAATGGGTTCATATGTATCCCTGACAGCCAATTGTCCAAGTATTTCCGAGACATAATAGTTCTTGTCTAAAATAACAATAGCCCCGCCTTTATCAGCCGGTTTGATGACTATAGATGTATTGTTTTTGAGACTCGTGATGGCTCTACTCTCGTCAACCGTAAGGTTATTCCTAATGTGAAAATCGCCTGTATGAATCCTTTTGTTTAACTCATTGATATCAGCGGACACCAGGTCTACATAAGTCTCTACCGGATGATAACAACGAGGTGGTTTGAAATTACTTGGGACCGTAAGGTTCAGTCCCCTTACAGAAAAACAAATTTTCTCCTCACCGGTTATAGGATTGTCATTTATGGGTCTCCCAGACTCGTTCTGTAAAAAATGAGTCTTAAGGCGGATGGCACGAAAGAATCGTTGTAGCTCTTGTTCGATAATAAAAGGATCATAAGAGGGCGTAGGGCAAAAAGAAAGACCCCTTTGTAGAACTACATATTCGGAAGGGGATAATGAGTATGCCGAGATGTTAATAACCAAGTTGGTGTTACCTGAGATCTGGTCCAAATTCTGTCTCCTCGAGGACGCCAATTGGGATCTCCGCCCCCTCCTTGTTGCCTTCTTCTTGGTTGGGGTCGTCGTGGCCCTAAAAAAGGAGGTGGGGCTTGTCGTTGAGGTCGTGATTCGACATCCGAATTGTCTGAAGATGAATAACCCCCAAATCCTGTTGGTCGTCTGCCATTGAAATAATCGCCAGCACGCCATCTGTAAACAACACCTTTCGAATAATCTTCCTGATCTCTTAGGAATTTATTCCTTTTTCTGTTCTCTAGGTCCCTCCGAAATTCAGATAAAGTGTCATCCGTCTTTTTCTTGAGAAGAGAGAGATCTGCTGGTGATAATGTCTGTTTCAACTGGTCCTCCGCCGCTCTGATGCTATCCGCAGCTTGGCTTAATTCCTTCTGTAAAAAATCAATAGTTAGGGTAATAATGTCCATCGAACACTTGTTAATTATCGCCTCAAAGCGATCGCAATATTCCACATTATCAGAAAAAAGGGTTGGTTTTAATTGGACTCTCAGTCCTCTAGGTATGCGCTTAGAGCGATGGTACTCCGCTAAAGTAATGGAATGGAGTTCAAGTGCCGTGTGTCGTCGTAATTCTTTCTCTAAATCCCTCTTGCGGAGATCCTCCGATGGAATGCTCAGGAAGCTACCTGATGACGTGACCTTAGATACAATAGTATTGGATTCCTCTTCATTATACGAAAAGGTTGAAAAATGTGATTGTGACATGAATTCCTAAATTCTCCAAAAGGAGGAGGGTACAAAATTCCGTATACAATGACTCTGTATGAACCCACAAGAAAAGGGAAAAATTCTTCTGTTTTCACTCTTAGGGGTTTTTTGGGAGCAAGGGTCAAAAATATATAGTCAAGTAGGTTAGGACCCTGCTTCACCAATTAGGTGCTCTGGAGAAAAATATATATATATGTAGGAAAGAACTCCGGCACTCTTAGTAACCCCAATAAGAGACTTTAAGCAGTAGTGATGTTCAAATAGAGTTTTTTTATTCAGAGAAAAAGTCCATAAATAAATAAACGTTTTCGACCTAATTCGGTCTTCCTCAGAAAGGACTTATCTATAACCAAGGTACAAACAAGAAAAAAATATATAATTATCATAAACAGAGAATTTGTCATATGATAGTAATGATACAAAATAGAAAGTAAGATTAATAAGAAAAAAATAAATAAACTACCCTTATAGCCATGGAGAAGAATAGTGCTGTGAACGAACGTGGAAATTTTGTGTATATAGACAACAAACCGAAAAAGATAAGTACAGGGGCATAAGCCAATCTCAAAGATAACCTTATGTACCTATGGAGATGCAGGGTAAAATTATGATCTTCCTTTGTAAGATCCTCCTTTATGGATCCACCGCTTCAGAACAGACCTGATATTGTAGAAAAAAAGACCTTGTCTATACTTTTTAGCATAAAGGACTTGTGTTCCTCATAAAAAATCCACAAATCATGTATAAAACATCATATCCTCACTACGGGTAATTTACCTGTTATAATGAAAAAGCGTTCTTTGAATAAGGGGTTTTTTTTAATATTTCTATCTAACGTCTTAATAGTTTCACGGGGAAATTACCTTACCACGTGTTTAGGCCGATCAGTTCATCTATTAAAAAGAGGAAAATTTATAATATGGAATTGTTGAAGGACTATTGTCTAAACAAAATATCACCTACCATTACGGTATGAAAACAGATGTAAAAATCAGCTGACTATAGGACCATTCAATAGCATATATTCAGAATATCGTCCTATAATTATCTATAATTGGATATCTGTAAGAGGATAATTATAAGAAAAACACTATTATACGAGTAGTCACTGATATCTATCAGAATAAGACACTACAAGGTCTTTTCCTACCTTAAATGAGGTTGAATTGGACAATACTGAACAAAAGAGGAAAGCCCTCACGATTATGTTACTGCATAAAAGAAAGGAAAATACGATTTAAGATCTAAGGGAATCTGGTTGACCAGCTGCATCTCCAAAGGTACTTACCAAAGTGGACATATGTGTGTGGGGAACCGCTCCGTGGACTTCACTGTGAACATATGGCTGTGAGAGGGGTTTATAACTACTAGCCAATCACCCGGGTACCGCCCTAATTGAAGGAGAAATTACATCATTGGAGTGACGCTCTCGTCATCCAATGATATGCTCCGGGATATCCCACGTGACGTCACTTCCTGTGAGCGTCACAGGAATAGAGGAAGTGACGTGTTTGGAATGATAGACACGTTACGTAACCTATGGATAAATCCAGTGAAATGTCACTTCCTGTGGGCGTCACAGGAACAAAGGAAGTGACGTATTTGGAATGATAGACATGTTACGAAACCTATAGGGAAATCCCCGCTCCAAATGTCATGTGATAATGGATGTACGTACTAGCAGGGAGCCGTAATACCTTCTCCAGTCATCATAGAGACATAGTTATATGAAAAAGGCATAATTCCTATATCGGTGCGGCTAATAATTAGAAAAGTGTGAACATGGGATTGCTATTCCAGTGATATCCCAGTGATTCTAGTAGTTCCTGAGCAAGTGATAGTGCTTAAGTGGTCTATGTATTCAGTAATTCTGAAAAAAATGAAAATAGAGTAATCAGTGATATATTAATAAATAAAACTATATAATCGAAATCTATTCAAAATGTATCACTTATCCCACAAGTGACATAACTAATATACACAGTCAAAAATGGTTAATCGAAACCACTAACATACAGTTATCCAGATAGCCTGAAGCATTCCATAAGAAGTATAGAAAGAAATTGATATAACATGTCACAGAGGCAAAAACAATGGTTTACAATAAAAGTTATGAATACCCAACGGTTGACGAGGAGTGTCACCATAAACTTCACAGAAAAAAATTTTTCTTATATATTAAGGAATTTTTTAGACAGGTCATCCCACAATTGAATAAATACTGCAAAATCACTCCTAGTACATTCCTGACTCATACCTACGATTCAACCCATGGGGTTCCATCGTATCTAGTGTAAAGATCCACCTAGCTTCCAACTCTCGTAAACGTTTAATTCTATCCCCCCCTCTACGAATTATGTCCACATGATCAATTACCTGGAAACGCAATTGTGATACTGAGTGGCCCATAGATATAAAATGTTGGGGAACTGGCAAAAGAACTCGTCCACAACGGATATCCGACTTATGTTTATTTATGCGGTCTCGGATATGTTGGACTGTCTCGCCAACATACCCGAGACCGCAAGGGCATTTTATGAGATAGATCACATAAGTACTATTACATGTGAACAACCCTCTAATCGGAAATACTTTTCCTGTTCTGGGATGAGTAAAGGTGGCGCTCCTTGTAACATTTGAACATTGCGCACATCCCAGGCATGGAAATGTGCCTTGTTGTTGAGTATTTAAGAATGTTTGTCGAGTTTTACGTAGGCCAGAGCCAATATCAGCACGGACTAAGTGATTCTTTAAATTGTTGGACCGTTTATAGCAAAATAAAGGTGGATTTTTAAATTCTTTAATCTGTGGATAGGCAGTCGATAATAAAGGCCAATGTTGTAGCACAATGCGTTTCAGCATAGGAGAGAAGGGGTGATAGGTATTAACAAACGGGATCTGCTCCCCAGCTTGGCGTTGATTGATAGATTTACGTTCAGAGTAGGCGGCTATCGTAGGTGGATATCCTCTTTCTAGGAATTTGTTACACATCTCCTGACGTCTTAAAATCCTCGTGTCCTCATCAGATACCAAACGGTTGACCCTTAGATGCTGGGACATGGGTAATGCGTTTTTGACGTGTTTCGGGTGATTGCTACTATATAATAATAGGCTGTTCCTATCTGTTGGTTTTGTGTAGATGTCGGTCTTAAGTGTTCCATCAGGTTGTTTAATGACTAGACAGTCTAAGAAGTTAATTTGTTGAATATCAAACTGAATAGTGAAGGTTAGCCCTTCCATACAGGTGTTGATATTAGAAAAAAATTCAGTCAAAGAGTCCTGACTGCCATCCCAAATAAGAAATACATCATCGATGTAACGACGCCACATCAGAGCATGTTTCATAATCAATAGATGTGAGTGAACAAACTTTTCCTCAAAATGCGTCATGAAAATATTAGCGTAGGGGGGTGCCATGTTAGACCCCATGGCAGTCCCCCTACGCTGATAGTAAAACTGGTCCTGGAAGAGAAAGTAGTTCTTCTCCAGAATGACCTGTAATAATTCCATACAAAATTCTTTATTCCCCACCGGTAAGGTGGTATAGTGATCAAGAAACCACCTGACAGCCTGTACACCACCCTCATGGTTGATGCTGGTGTACAGGCTGTTCACGTCAAGACTCACAAGAAGAGCAGTAGGGGGAACATGATGTAATTCTGAAATAATTTCAAGAAAATGTGATGTATCTCTGATGTAGGATGGTGTCATCGAGACAAATGGAGACAAGATTTTTTCCACAGTTTTCGCAAGTGGTGATAACACTGAATCTGTCGAAGCGACAATGGGCCTACCTGGAGGGTGTGCAAGATTTTTGTGCACCTTAGGAAGGGTATAAAAAACCGGTATAACCGGATGTGGATTATTCAAAAATTCTAGAAGTTTTTGGTCAATGATCCCTAGATCCAGATATCTCTTAGAAATCTGTCTAATCAACAAAGCAATGTGTGAAGTGGGATCTGAATCAATGGGTTCATATGTATCCCTGACAGCCAATTGTCCAAGTATTTCCGAGACATAATAGTTCTTGTCTAAAATAACAATAGCCCCGCCTTTATCAGCCGGTTTGATGACTATAGATGTATTGTTTTTGAGACTCGTGATGGCTCTACTCTCGTCAACCGTAAGGTTATTCCTAATGTGAAAATCGCCTGTATGAATCCTTTTGTTTAACTCATTGATATCAGCGGACACCAGGTCTACATAAGTCTCTACCGGATGATAACAACGAGGTGGTTTGAAATTACTTGGGACCGTAAGGTTCAGTCCCCTTACAGAAAAACAAATTTTCTCCTCACCGGTTATAGGATTGTCATTTATGGGTCTCCCAGACTCGTTCTGTAAAAAATGAGTCTTAAGGCGGATGGCACGAAAGAATCGTTGTAGCTCTTGTTCGATAATAAAAGGATCATAAGAGGGCGTAGGGCAAAAAGAAAGACCCCTTTGTAGAACTACATATTCGGAAGGGGATAATGAGTATGCCGAGATGTTAATAACCAAGTTGGTGTTACCTGAGATCTGGTCCAAATTCTGTCTCCTCGAGGACGCCAATTGGGATCTCCGCCCCCTCCTTGTTGCCTTCTTCTTGGTTGGGGTCGTCGTGGCCCTAAAAAAGGAGGTGGGGCTTGTCGTTGAGGTCGTGATTCGACATCCGAATTGTCTGAAGATGAATAACCCCCAAATCCTGTTGGTCGTCTGCCATTGAAATAATCGCCAGCACGCCATCTGTAAACAACACCTTTCGAATAATCTTCCTGATCTCTTAGGAATTTATTCCTTTTTCTGTTCTCTAGGTCCCTCCGAAATTCAGATAAAGTGTCATCCGTCTTTTTCTTGAGAAGAGAGAGATCTGCTGGTGATAATGTCTGTTTCAACTGGTCCTCCGCCGCTCTGATGCTATCCGCAGCTTGGCTTAATTCCTTCTGTAAAAAATCAATAGTTAGGGTAATAATGTCCATCGAACACTTGTTAATTATCGCCTCAAAGCGATCGCAATATTCCACATTATCAGAAAAAAGGGTTGGTTTTAATTGGACTCTCAGTCCTCTAGGTATGCGCTTAGAGCGATGGTACTCCGCTAAAGTAATGGAATGGAGTTCAAGTGCCGTGTGTCGTCGTAATTCTTTCTCTAAATCCCTCTTGCGGAGATCCTCCGATGGAATGCTCAGGAAGCTACCTGATGACGTGACCTTAGATACAATAGTATTGGATTCCTCTTCATTATACGAAAAGGTTGAAAAATGTGATTGTGACATGAATTCCTAAATTCTCCAAAAGGAGGAGGGTACAAAATTCCGTATACAATGACTCTGTATGAACCCACAAGAAAAGGGAAAAATTCTTCTGTTTTCACTCTTAGGGGTTTTTTGGGAGCAAGGGTCAAAAATATATAGTCAAGTAGGTTAGGACCCTGCTTCACCAATTAGGTGCTCTGGAGAAAAATATATATATATGTAGGAAAGAACTCCGGCACTCTTAGTAACCCCAATAAGAGACTTTAAGCAGTAGTGATGTTCAAATAGAGTTTTTTTATTCAGAGAAAAAGTCCATAAATAAATAAACGTTTTCGACCTAATTCGGTCTTCCTCAGAAAGGACTTATCTATAACCAAGGTACAAACAAGAAAAAAATATATAATTATCATAAACAGAGAATTTGTCATATGATAGTAATGATACAAAATAGAAAGTAAGATTAATAAGAAAAAAATAAATAAACTACCCTTATAGCCATGGAGAAGAATAGTGCTGTGAACGAACGTGGAAATTTTGTGTATATAGACAACAAACCGAAAAAGATAAGTACAGGGGCATAAGCCAATCTCAAAGATAACCTTATGTACCTATGGAGATGCAGGGTAAAATTATGATCTTCCTTTGTAAGATCCTCCTTTATGGATCCACCGCTTCAGAACAGACCTGATATTGTAGAAAAAAAGACCTTGTCTATACTTTTTAGCATAAAGGACTTGTGTTCCTCATAAAAAATCCACAAATCATGTATAAAACATCATATCCTCACTACGGGTAATTTACCTGTTATAATGAAAAAGCGTTCTTTGAATAAGGGGTTTTTTTTAATATTTCTATCTAACGTCTTAATAGTTTCACGGGGAAATTACCTTACCACGTGTTTAGGCCGATCAGTTCATCTATTAAAAAGAGGAAAATTTATAATATGGAATTGTTGAAGGACTATTGTCTAAACAAAATATCACCTACCATTACGGTATGAAAACAGATGTAAAAATCAGCTGACTATAGGACCATTCAATAGCATATATTCAGAATATCGTCCTATAATTATCTATAATTGGATATCTGTAAGAGGATAATTATAAGAAAAACACTATTATACGAGTAGTCACTGATATCTATCAGAATAAGACACTACAAGGTCTTTTCCTACCTTAAATGAGGTTGAATTGGACAATACTGAACAAAAGAGGAAAGCCCTCACGATTATGTTACTGCATAAAAGAAAGGAAAATACGATTTAAGATCTAAGGGAATCTGGTTGACCAGCTGCATCTCCAAAGGTACTTACCAAAGTGGACATATGTGTGTGGGGAACCGCTCCGTGGACTTCACTGTGAACATATGGCTGTGAGAGGGGTTTATAACTACTAGCCAATCACCCGGGTACCGCCCTAATTGAAGGAGAAATTACATCATTGGAGTGACGCTCTCGTCATCCAATGATATGCTCCGGGATATCCCACGTGACGTCACTTCCTGTGAGCGTCACAGGAATAGAGGAAGTGACGTGTTTGGAATGATAGACACGTTACGTAACCTATGGATAAATCCAGTGAAATGTCACTTCCTGTGGGCGTCACAGGAACAAAGGAAGTGACGTATTTGGAATGATAGACATGTTACGAAACCTATAGGGAAATCCCCGCTCCAAATGTCATGTGATAATGGATGTACGTACTAGCAGGGAGCCGTAATACCTTCTCCAGTCATCATAGAGACATAGTTATATGAAAAAGGCATAATTCCTATATCGGTGCGGCTAATAATTAGAAAAGTGTGAACATGGGATTGCTATTCCAGTGATATCCCAGTGATTCTAGTAGTTCCTGAGCAAGTGATAGTGCTTAAGTGGTCTATGTATTCAGTAATTCTGAAAAAAATGAAAATAGAGTAATCAGTGATATATTAATAAATAAAACTATATAATCGAAATCTATTCAAAATGTATCACTTATCCCACAAGTGACATAACTAATAAACACAGTCAAAAATGGTTAATCGAAACCACTAACATACAGTTATCCAGATAGCCTGAAGCATTCCATAAGAAGTATAGAAAGAAATTGATATAACATGTCACAGAGGCAAAAACAATGGTTTACAATAAAAGTTATGAATACCCAACGGTTGACGAGGAGTGTCACCATAAACTTCACAGAAAAAAATTTTTCTTATATATTAAGGAATTTTTTAGACAGGTCATCCCACAATTGAATAAATACTGCAAAATCACTCCTAGTACATTCCTGACTCATACCTACGATTCAACCCATGGGGTTCCATCGTATCTAGTGTAAAGATCCACCTAGCTTCCAACTCTCGTAAACGTTTAATTCTATCCCCCCCTCTACGAATTATGTCCACATGATCAATTACCTGGAAACGCAATTGTGATACTGAGTGGCCCATAGATATAAAATGTTGGGGAACTGGCAAAAGAACTCGTCCACAACGGATATCCGACTTATGTTTATTTATGCGGTCTCGGATATGTTGGACTGTCTCGCCAACATACCCGAGACCGCAAGGGCATTTTATGAGATAGATCACATAAGTACTATTACATGTGAACGTTTTTAAGACGTCAGGAGATGTGTAACAAATTCCTAGAAAGAGGATATCCACCTACGATAGCCGCCTACTCTGAACGTAAATCTATCAATCAACGCCAAGCTGGGGAGCAGATCCCGTTTGTTAATACCTATCACCCCTTCTCTCCTATGCTGAAACGCATTGTGCTACAACATTGGCCTTTATTATCGACTGCCTATCCACAGATTAAAGAATTTAAAAATCCACCTTTATTTTGCTATAAACGGTCCAACAATTTAAAGAATCACTTAGTCCGTGCTGATATTGGCTCTGGCCTACGTAAAACTCGACAAACATTCTTAAATACTCAACAACAAGGCACATTTCCATGCCTGGGATGTGCGCAATGTTCAAATGTTACAAGGAGCGCCACCTTTACTCATCCCAGAACAGGAAAAGTATTTCCGATTAGAGGGTTGTTCACATGTAATAGTACTTATGTGATCTATCTCATAAAATGCCCTTGCGGTCTCGGGTATGTTGGCGAGACAGTCCAACATATCCGAGACCGCATAAATAAACATAAGTCGGATATCCGTTGTGGACGAGTTCTTTTGCCAGTTCCCCAACATTTTATATCTATGGGCCACTCAGTATCACAATTGCGTTTCCAGGTAATTGATCATGTGGACATAATTCGTAGAGGGGGGGATAGAATTAAACGTTTACGAGAGTTGGAAGCTAGGTGGATCTTTACACTAGATACGATGGAACCCCATGGGTTGAATCGTAGGTATGAGTCAGGAATGTACTAGGAGTGATTTTGCAGTATTTATTCAATTGTGGGATGACCTGTCTAAAAAATTCCTTAATATATAAGAAAAATTTTTTTCTGTGAAGTTTATGGTGACACTCCTCGTCAACCGTTGGGTATTCATAACTTTTATTGTAAACCATTGTTTTTGCCTCTGTGACATGTTATATCAATTTCTTTCTATACTTCTTATGGAATGCTTCAGGCTATCTGGATAACTGTATGTTAGTGGTTTCGATTAACCATTTTTGACTGTGTATATTAGTTATGTCACTTGTGGGATAAGTGATACATTTTGAATAGATTTCGATTATATAGTTTTATTTATTAATATATCACTGATTACTCTATTTTCATTTTTTTCAGAATTACTGAATACATAGACCACTTAAGCACTATCACTTGCTCAGGAACTACTAGAATCACTGGGATATCACTGGAATAGCAATCCCATGTTCACACTTTTCTAATTATTAGCCGCACCGATATAGGAATTATGCCTTTTTCATATAACTATGTCTCTATGATGACTGGAGAAGGTATTACGGCTCCCTGCTAGTACGTACATCCATTATCACATGACATTTGGAGCGGGGATTTCCCTATAGGTTTCGTAACATGTCTATCATTCCAAATACGTCACTTCCTTTGTTCCTGTGACGCCCACAGGAAGTGACATTTCACTGGATTTATCCATAGGTTACGTAACGTGTCTATCATTCCAAACACGTCACTTCCTCTATTCCTGTGACGCTCACAGGAAGTGACGTCACGTGGGATATCCCGGAGCATATCATTGGATGACGAGAGCGTCACTCCAATGATGTAATTTCTCCTTCAATTAGGGCGGTACCCGGGTGATTGGCTAGTAGTTATAAACCCCTCTCACAGCCATATGTTCACAGTGAAGTCCACGGAGCGGTTCCCCACACACATATGTCCACTTTGGTAAGTACCTTTGGAGATGCAGCTGGTCAACCAGATTCCCTTAGATCTTAAATCGTATTTTCCTTTCTTTTATGCAGTAACATAATCGTGAGGGCTTTCCTCTTTTGTTCAGTATTGTCCAATTCAACCTCATTTAAGGTAGGAAAAGACCTTGTAGTGTCTTATTCTGATAGATATCAGTGACTACTCGTATAATAGTGTTTTTCTTATAATTATCCTCTTACAGATATCCAATTATAGATAATTATAGGACGATATTCTGAATATATGCTATTGAATGGTCCTATAGTCAGCTGATTTTTACATCTGTTTTCATACCGTAATGGTAGGTGATATTTTGTTTAGACAATAGTCCTTCAACAATTCCATATTATAAATTTTCCTCTTTTTAATAGATGAACTGATCGGCCTAAACACGTGGTAAGGTAATTTCCCCGTGAAACTATTAAGACGTTAGATAGAAATATTAAAAAAAAACCCTTATTCAAAGAACGCTTTTTCATTATAACAGGTAAATTACCCGTAGTGAGGATATGATGTTTTATACATGATTTGTGGATTTTTTATGAGGAACACAAGTCCTTTATGCTAAAAAGTATAGACAAGGTCTTTTTTTCTACAATATCAGGTCTGTTCTGAAGCGGTGGATCCATAAAGGAGGATCTTACAAAGGAAGATCATAATTTTACCCTGCATCTCCATAGGTACATAAGGTTATCTTTGAGATTGGCTTATGCCCCTGTACTTATCTTTTTCGGTTTGTTGTCTATATACACAAAATTTCCACGTTCGTTCACAGCACTATTCTTCTCCATGGCTATAAGGGTAGTTTATTTATTTTTTTCTTATTAATCTTACTTTCTATTTTGTATCATTACTATCATATGACAAATTCTCTGTTTATGATAATTATATATTTTTTTCTTGTTTGTACCTTGGTTATAGATAAGTCCTTTCTGAGGAAGACCGAATTAGGTCGAAAACGTTTATTTATTTATGGACTTTTTCTCTGAATAAAAAAACTCTATTTGAACATCACTACTGCTTAAAGTCTCTTATTGGGGTTACTAAGAGTGCCGGAGTTCTTTCCTACATATATATATATTTTTCTCCAGAGCACCTAATTGGTGAAGCAGGGTCCTAACCTACTTGACTATATATTTTTGACCCTTGCTCCCAAAAAACCCCTAAGAGTGAAAACAGAAGAATTTTTCCCTTTTCTTGTGGGTTCATACAGAGTCATTGTATACGGAATTTTGTACCCTCCTCCTTTTGGAGAATTTAGGAATTCATGTCACAATCACATTTTTCAACCTTTTCGTATAATGAAGAGGAATCCAATACTATTGTATCTAAGGTCACGTCATCAGGTAGCTTCCTGAGCATTCCATCGGAGGATCTCCGCAAGAGGGATTTAGAGAAAGAATTACGACGACACACGGCACTTGAACTCCATTCCATTACTTTAGCGGAGTACCATCGCTCTAAGCGCATACCTAGAGGACTGAGAGTCCAATTAAAACCAACCCTTTTTTCTGATAATGTGGAATATTGCGATCGCTTTGAGGCGATAATTAACAAGTGTTCGATGGACATTATTACCCTAACTATTGATTTTTTACAGAAGGAATTAAGCCAAGCTGCGGATAGCATCAGAGCGGCGGAGGACCAGTTGAAACAGACATTATCACCAGCAGATCTCTCTCTTCTCAAGAAAAAGACGGATGACACTTTATCTGAATTTCGGAGGGACCTAGAGAACAGAAAAAGGAATAAATTCCTAAGAGATCAGGAAGATTATTCGAAAGGTGTTGTTTACAGATGGCGTGCTGGCGATTATTTCAATGGCAGACGACCAACAGGATTTGGGGGTTATTCATCTTCAGACAATTCGGATGTCGAATCACGACCTCAACGACAAGCCCCACCTCCTTTTTTAGGGCCACGACGACCCCAACCAAGAAGAAGGCAACAAGGAGGGGGCGGAGATCCCAATTGGCGTCCTCGAGGAGACAGAATTTGGACCAGATCTCAGGTAACACCAACTTGGTTATTAACATCTCGGCATACTCATTATCCCCTTCCGAATATGTAGTTCTACAAAGGGGTCTTTCTTTTTGCCCTACGCCCTCTTATGATCCTTTTATTATCGAACAAGAGCTACAACGATTCTTTCGTGCCATCCGCCTTAAGACTCATTTTTTACAGAACGAGTCTGGGAGACCCATAAATGACAATCCTATAACCGGTGAGGAGAAAATTTGTTTTTCTGTAAGGGGACTGAACCTTACGGTCCCAAGTAATTTCAAACCACCTCGTTGTTATCATCCGGTAGAGACTTATGTAGACCTGGTGTCCGCTGATATCAATGAGTTAAACAAAAGGATTCATACAGGCGATTTTCACATTAGGAATAACCTTACGGTTGACGAGAGTAGAGCCATCACGAGTCTCAAAAACAATACATCTATAGTCATCAAACCGGCTGATAAAGGCGGGGCTATTGTTATTTTAGACAAGAACTATTATGTCTCGGAAATACTTGGACAATTGGCTGTCAGGGATACATATGAACCCATTGATTCAGATCCCACTTCACACATTGCTTTGTTGATTAGACAGATTTCTAAGAGATATCTGGATCTAGGGATCATTGACCAAAAACTTCTAGAATTTTTGAATAATCCACATCCGGTTATACCGGTTTTTTATACCCTTCCTAAGGTGCACAAAAATCTTGCACACCCTCCAGGTAGGCCCATTGTCGCTTCGACAGATTCAGTGTTATCACCACTTGCGAAAACTGTGGAAAAAATCTTGTCTCCATTTGTCTCGATGACACCATCCTACATCAGAGATACATCACATTTTCTTGAAATTATTTCAGAATTACATCATGTTCCCCCTACTGCTCTTCTTGTGAGTCTTGACGTGAACAGCCTGTACACCAGCATCAACCATGAGGGTGGTGTACAGGCTGTCAGGTGGTTTCTTGATCACTATACCACCTTACCGGTGGGGAATAAAGAATTTTGTATGGAATTATTACAGGTCATTCTGGAGAAGAACTACTTTCTCTTCCAGGACCAGTTTTACTATCAGCGTAGGGGGACTGCCATGGGGTCTAACATGGCACCCCCCTACGCTAATATTTTCATGACGCATTTTGAGGAAAAGTTTGTTCACTCACATCTATTGATTATGAAACATGCTCTGATGTGGCGTCGTTACATCGATGATGTATTTCTTATTTGGGATGGCAGTCAGGACTCTTTGACTGAATTTTTTTCTAATATCAACACCTGTATGGAAGGGCTAACCTTCACTATTCAGTTTGATATTCAACAAATTAACTTCTTAGACTGTCTAGTCATTAAACAACCTGATGGAACACTTAAGACCGACATCTACACAAAACCAACAGATAGGAACAGCCTATTATTATATAGTAGCAATCACCCGAAACACGTCAAAAACGCATTACCCATGTCCCAGCATCTAAGGGTCAACCGTTTGGTATCTGATGAGGACACGAGGATTTTAAGACGTCAGGAGATGTGTAACAAATTCCTAGAAAGAGGATATCCACCTACGATAGCCGCCTACTCTGAACGTAAATCTATCAATCAACGCCAAGCTGGGGAGCAGATCCCGTTTGTTAATACCTATCACCCCTTCTCTCCTATGCTGAAACGCATTGTGCTACAACATTGGCCTTTATTATCGACTGCCTATCCACAGATTAAAGAATTTAAAAATCCACCTTTATTTTGCTATAAACGGTCCAACAATTTAAAGAATCACTTAGTCCGTGCTGATATTGGCTCTGGCCTACGTAAAACTCGACAAACATTCTTAAATACTCAACAACAAGGCACATTTCCATGCCTGGGATGTGCGCAATGTTCAAATGTTACAAGGAGCGCCACCTTTACTCATCCCAGAAC
The DNA here is from genome assembly GCF_048569485.1 of Anomaloglossus baeobatrachus. Classification (NCBI taxonomy): domain Eukaryota; kingdom Metazoa; phylum Chordata; class Amphibia; order Anura; family Aromobatidae; genus Anomaloglossus; species Anomaloglossus baeobatrachus. The sequence continues at coordinate 7,642 of NW_027444326.1, read as the reverse complement.
AGGAAAAGTATTTCCGATTAGAGGGTTGTTCACATGTAATAGTACTTATGTGATCTATCTCATAAAATGCCCTTGCGGTCTCGGGTATGTTGGCGAGACAGTCCAACATATCCGAGACCGCATAAATAAACATAAGTCGGATATCCGTTGTGGACGAGTTCTTTTGCCAGTTCCCCAACATTTTATATCTATGGGCCACTCAGTATCACAATTGCGTTTCCAGGTAATTGATCATGTGGACATAATTCGTAGAGGGGGGGATAGAATTAAACGTTTACGAGAGTTGGAAGCTAGGTGGATCTTTACACTAGATACGATGGAACCCCATGGGTTGAATCGTAGGTATGAGTCAGGAATGTACTAGGAGTGATTTTGCAGTATTTATTCAATTGTGGGATGACCTGTCTAAAAAATTCCTTAATATATAAGAAAAATTTTTTTCTGTGAAGTTTATGGTGACACTCCTCGTCAACCGTTGGGTATTCATAACTTTTATTGTAAACCATTGTTTTTGCCTCTGTGACATGTTATATCAATTTCTTTCTATACTTCTTATGGAATGCTTCAGGCTATCTGGATAACTGTATGTTAGTGGTTTCGATTAACCATTTTTGACTGTGTATATTAGTTATGTCACTTGTGGGATAAGTGATACATTTTGAATAGATTTCGATTATATAGTTTTATTTATTAATATATCACTGATTACTCTATTTTCATTTTTTTCAGAATTACTGAATACATAGACCACTTAAGCACTATCACTTGCTCAGGAACTACTAGAATCACTGGGATATCACTGGAATAGCAATCCCATGTTCACACTTTTCTAATTATTAGCCGCACCGATATAGGAATTATGCCTTTTTCATATAACTATGTCTCTATGATGACTGGAGAAGGTATTACGGCTCCCTGCTAGTACGTACATCCATTATCACATGACATTTGGAGCGGGGATTTCCCTATAGGTTTCGTAACATGTCTATCATTCCAAATACGTCACTTCCTTTGTTCCTGTGACGCCCACAGGAAGTGACATTTCACTGGATTTATCCATAGGTTACGTAACGTGTCTATCATTCCAAACACGTCACTTCCTCTATTCCTGTGACGCTCACAGGAAGTGACGTCACGTGGGATATCCCGGAGCATATCATTGGATGACGAGAGCGTCACTCCAATGATGTAATTTCTCCTTCAATTAGGGCGGTACCCGGGTGATTGGCTAGTAGTTATAAACCCCTCTCACAGCCATATGTTCACAGTGAAGTCCACGGAGCGGTTCCCCACACACATATGTCCACTTTGGTAAGTACCTTTGGAGATGCAGCTGGTCAACCAGATTCCCTTAGATCTTAAATCGTATTTTCCTTTCTTTTATGCAGTAACATAATCGTGAGGGCTTTCCTCTTTTGTTCAGTATTGTCCAATTCAACCTCATTTAAGGTAGGAAAAGACCTTGTAGTGTCTTATTCTGATAGATATCAGTGACTACTCGTATAATAGTGTTTTTCTTATAATTATCCTCTTACAGATATCCAATTATAGATAATTATAGGACGATATTCTGAATATATGCTATTGAATGGTCCTATAGTCAGCTGATTTTTACATCTGTTTTCATACCGTAATGGTAGGTGATATTTTGTTTAGACAATAGTCCTTCAACAATTCCATATTATAAATTTTCCTCTTTTTAATAGATGAACTGATCGGCCTAAACACGTGGTAAGGTAATTTCCCCGTGAAACTATTAAGACGTTAGATAGAAATATTAAAAAAAACCCCTTATTCAAAGAACGCTTTTTCATTATAACAGGTAAATTACCCGTAGTGAGGATATGATGTTTTATACATGATTTGTGGATTTTTTATGAGGAACACAAGTCCTTTATGCTAAAAAGTATAGACAAGGTCTTTTTTTCTACAATATCAGGTCTGTTCTGAAGCGGTGGATCCATAAAGGAGGATCTTACAAAGGAAGATCATAATTTTACCCTGCATCTCCATAGGTACATAAGGTTATCTTTGAGATTGGCTTATGCCCCTGTACTTATCTTTTTCGGTTTGTTGTCTATATACACAAAATTTCCACGTTCGTTCACAGCACTATTCTTCTCCATGGCTATAAGGGTAGTTTATTTATTTTTTTCTTATTAATCTTACTTTCTATTTTGTATCATTACTATCATATGACAAATTCTCTGTTTATGATAATTATATATTTTTTTCTTGTTTGTACCTTGGTTATAGATAAGTCCTTTCTGAGGAAGACCGAATTAGGTCGAAAACGTTTATTTATTTATGGACTTTTTCTCTGAATACAAAAACTCTATTTGAACATCACTACTGCTTAAAGTCTCTTATTGGGGTTACTAAGAGTGCCGGAGTTCTTTCCTACATATATATATATTTTTCTCCAGAGCACCTAATTGGTGAAGCAGGGTCCTAACCTACTTGACTATATATTTTTGACCCTTGCTCCCAAAAAACCCCTAAGAGTGAAAACAGAAGAATTTTTCCCTTTTCTTGTGGGTTCATACAGAGTCATTGTATACGGAATTTTGTACCCTCCTCCTTTTGGAGAATTTAGGAATTCATGTCACAATCACATTTTTCAACCTTTTCGTATAATGAAGAGGAATCCAATACTATTGTATCTAAGGTCACGTCATCAGGTAGCTTCCTGAGCATTCCATCGGAGGATCTCCGCAAGAGGGATTTAGAGAAAGAATTACGACGACACACGGCACTTGAACTCCATTCCATTACTTTAGCGGAGTACCATCGCTCTAAGCGCATACCTAGAGGACTGAGAGTCCAATTAAAACCAACCCTTTTTTCTGATAATGTGGAATATTGCGATCGCTTTGAGGCGATAATTAACAAGTGTTCGATGGACATTATTACCCTAACTATTGATTTTTTACAGAAGGAATTAAGCCAAGCTGCGGATAGCATCAGAGCGGCGGAGGACCAGTTGAAACAGACATTATCACCAGCAGATCTCTCTCTTCTCAAGAAAAAGACGGATGACACTTTATCTGAATTTCGGAGGGACCTAGAGAACAGAAAAAGGAATAAATTCCTAAGAGATCAGGAAGATTATTCGAAAGGTGTTGTTTACAGATGGCGTGCTGGCGATTATTTCAATGGCAGACGACCAACAGGATTTGGGGGTTATTCATCTTCAGACAATTCGGATGTCGAATCACGACCTCAACGACAAGCCCCACCTCCTTTTTTAGGGCCACGACGACCCCAACCAAGAAGAAGGCAACAAGGAGGGGGCGGAGATCCCAATTGGCGTCCTCGAGGAGACAGAATTTGGACCAGATCTCAGGTAACACCAACTTGGTTATTAACATCTCGGCATACTCATTATCCCCTTCCGAATATGTAGTTCTACAAAGGGGTCTTTCTTTTTGCCCTACGCCCTCTTATGATCCTTTTATTATCGAACAAGAGCTACAACGATTCTTTCGTGCCATCCGCCTTAAGACTCATTTTTTACAGAACGAGTCTGGGAGACCCATAAATGACAATCCTATAACCGGTGAGGAGAAAATTTGTTTTTCTGTAAGGGGACTGAACCTTACGGTCCCAAGTAATTTCAAACCACCTCGTTGTTATCATCCGGTAGAGACTTATGTAGACCTGGTGTCCGCTGATATCAATGAGTTAAACAAAAGGATTCATACAGGCGATTTTCACATTAGGAATAACCTTACGGTTGACGAGAGTAGAGCCATCACGAGTCTCAAAAACAATACATCTATAGTCATCAAACCGGCTGATAAAGGCGGGGCTATTGTTATTTTAGACAAGAACTATTATGTCTCGGAAATACTTGGACAATTGGCTGTCAGGGATACATATGAACCCATTGATTCAGATCCCACTTCACACATTGCTTTGTTGATTAGACAGATTTCTAAGAGATATCTGGATCTAGGGATCATTGACCAAAAACTTCTAGAATTTTTGAATAATCCACATCCGGTTATACCGGTTTTTTATACCCTTCCTAAGGTGCACAAAAATCTTGCACACCCTCCAGGTAGGCCCATTGTCGCTTCGACAGATTCAGTGTTATCACCACTTGCGAAAACTGTGGAAAAAATCTTGTCTCCATTTGTCTCGATGACACCATCCTACATCAGAGATACATCACATTTTCTTGAAATTATTTCAGAATTACATCATGTTCCCCCTACTGCTCTTCTTGTGAGTCTTGACGTGAACAGCCTGTACACCAGCATCAACCATGAGGGTGGTGTACAGGCTGTCAGGTGGTTTCTTGATCACTATACCACCTTACCGGTGGGGAATAAAGAATTTTGTATGGAATTATTACAGGTCATTCTGGAGAAGAACTACTTTCTCTTCCAGGACCAGTTTTACTATCAGCGTAGGGGGACTGCCATGGGGTCTAACATGGCACCCCCCTACGCTAATATTTTCATGACGCATTTTGAGGAAAAGTTTGTTCACTCACATCTATTGATTATGAAACATGCTCTGATGTGGCGTCGTTACATCGATGATGTATTTCTTATTTGGGATGGCAGTCAGGACTCTTTGACTGAATTTTTTTCTAATATCAACACCTGTATGGAAGGGCTAACCTTCACTATTCAGTTTGATATTCAACAAATTAACTTCTTAGACTGTCTAGTCATTAAACAACCTGATGGAACACTTAAGACCGACATCTACACAAAACCAACAGATAGGAACAGCCTATTATTATATAGTAGCAATCACCCGAAACACGTCAAAAACGCATTACCCATGTCCCAGCATCTAAGGGTCAACCGTTTGGTATCTGATGAGGACACGAGGATTTTAAGACGTCAGGAGATGTGTAACAAATTCCTAGAAAGAGGATATCCACCTACGATAGCCGCCTACTCTGAACGTAAATCTATCAATCAACGCCAAGCTGGGGAGCAGATCCCGTTTGTTAATACCTATCACCCCTTCTCTCCTATGCTGAAACGCATTGTGCTACAACATTGGCCTTTATTATCGACTGCCTATCCACAGATTAAAGAATTTAAAAATCCACCTTTATTTTGCTATAAACGGTCCAACAATTTAAAGAATCACTTAGTCCGTGCTGATATTGGCTCTGGCCTACGTAAAACTCGACAAACATTCTTAAATACTCAACAACAAGGCACATTTCCATGCCTGGGATGTGCGCAATGTTCAAATGTTACAAGGAGCGCCACCTTTACTCATCCCAGAACAGGAAAAGTATTTCCGATTAGAGGGTTGTTCACATGTAATAGTACTTATGTGATCTATCTCATAAAATGCCCTTGCGGTCTCGGGTATGTTGGCGAGACAGTCCAACATATCCGAGACCGCATAAATAAACATAAGTCGGATATCCGTTGTGGACGAGTTCTTTTGCCAGTTCCCCAACATTTTATATCTATGGGCCACTCAGTATCACAATTGCGTTTCCAGGTAATTGATCATGTGGACATAATTCGTAGAGGGGGGGATAGAATTAAACGTTTACGAGAGTTGGAAGCTAGGTGGATCTTTACACTAGATACGATGGAACCCCATGGGTTGAATCGTAGGTATGAGTCAGGAATGTACTAGGAGTGATTTTGCAGTATTTATTCAATTGTGGGATGACCTGTCTAAAAAATTCCTTAATATATAAGAAAAATTTTTTTCTGTGAAGTTTATGGTGACACTCCTCGTCAACCGTTGGGTATTCATAACTTTTATTGTAAACCATTGTTTTTGCCTCTGTGACATGTTATATCAATTTCTTTCTATACTTCTTATGGAATGCTTCAGGCTATCTGGATAACTGTATGTTAGTGGTTTCGATTAACCATTTTTGACTGTGTATATTAGTTATGTCACTTGTGGGATAAGTGATACATTTTGAATAGATTTCGATTATATAGTTTTATTTATTAATATATCACTGATTACTCTATTTTCATTTTTTTCAGAATTACTGAATACATAGACCACTTAAGCACTATCACTTGCTCAGGAACTACTAGAATCACTGGGATATCACTGGAATAGCAATCCCATGTTCACACTTTTCTAATTATTAGCCGCACCGATATAGGAATTATGCCTTTTTCATATAACTATGTCTCTATGATGACTGGAGAAGGTATTACGGCTCCCTGCTAGTACGTACATCCATTATCACATGACATTTGGAGCGGGGATTTCCCTATAGGTTTCGTAACATGTCTATCATTCCAAATACGTCACTTCCTTTGTTCCTGTGACGCCCACAGGAAGTGACATTTCACTGGATTTATCCATAGGTTACGTAACGTGTCTATCATTCCAAACACGTCACTTCCTCTATTCCTGTGACGCTCACAGGAAGTGACGTCACGTGGGATATCCCGGAGCATATCATTGGATGACGAGAGCGTCACTCCAATGATGTAATTTCTCCTTCAATTAGGGCGGTACCCGGGTGATTGGCTAGTAGTTATAAACCCCTCTCACAGCCATATGTTCACAGTGAAGTCCACGGAGCGGTTCCCCACACACATATGTCCACTTTGGTAAGTACCTTTGGAGATGCAGCTGGTCAACCAGATTCCCTTAGATCTTAAATCGTATTTTCCTTTCTTTTATGCAGTAACATAATCGTGAGGGCTTTCCTCTTTTGTTCAGTATTGTCCAATTCAACCTCATTTAAGGTAGGAAAAGACCTTGTAGTGTCTTATTCTGATAGATATCAGTGACTACTCGTATAATAGTGTTTTTCTTATAATTATCCTCTTACAGATATCCAATTATAGATAATTATAGGACGATATTCTGAATATATGCTATTGAATGGTCCTATAGTCAGCTGATTTTTACATCTGTTTTCATACCGTAATGGTAGGTGATATTTTGTTTAGACAATAGTCCTTCAACAATTCCATATTATAAATTTTCCTCTTTTTAATAGATGAACTGATCGGCCTAAACACGTGGTAAGGTAATTTCCCCGTGAAACTATTAAGACGTTAGATAGAAATATTAAAAAAAACCCCTTATTCAAAGAACGCTTTTTCATTATAACAGGTAAATTACCCGTAGTGAGGATATGATGTTTTATACATGATTTGTGGATTTTTTATGAGGAACACAAGTCCTTTATGCTAAAAAGTATAGACAAGGTCTTTTTTTCTACAATATCAGGTCTGTTCTGAAGCGGTGGATCCATAAAGGAGGATCTTACAAAGGAAGATCATAATTTTACCCTGCATCTCCATAGGTACATAAGGTTATCTTTGAGATTGGCTTATGCCCCTGTACTTATCTTTTTCGGTTTGTTGTCTATATACACAAAATTTCCACGTTCGTTCACAGCACTATTCTTCTCCATGGCTATAAGGGTAGTTTATTTATTTTTTTCTTATTAATCTTACTTTCTATTTTGTATCATTACTATCATATGACAAATTCTCTGTTTATGATAATTATATATTTTTTTCTTGTTTGTACCTTGGTTATAGATAAGTCCTTTCTGAGGAAGACCGAATTAGGTCGAAAACGTTTATTTATTTATGGACTTTTTCTCTGAATAAAAAAACTCTATTTGAACATCACTACTGCTTAAAGTCTCTTATTGGGGTTACTAAGA